>NW_025726110.1:0-140520 GCF_021461395.2 Schistocerca americana
ATTCGTCACTACAAGGCCCTGAACGTTACAATTAACTATCATTTTTCGTCGGATTCGAAAATCTAGACTCACAGGAGAAGGACCATGAGGTGCCCGTGGCAGCAATAGACCCTTGGAGACAAGTCGGCTGAGGCCGATGTATTGAATCTCGACGCAATTTGAGTGTTCCATCGTCATTAGGAGGGCCCTGAACGTTACAATTCACTATCATTTTTGCGTCGGATTCGAAAATCTAGACTCGCAGGAGAAGGACTATGTGTACCCGAGGCAGCAATAGACCCTTGGAGACAAGTCTGGCTGCAGGCCGATGTATTGACTCTAGACGCAATTTGAGTGTTCCATCGTCATTACAAGGCCCTGAACGTTCCAATTAAACTATCTTTTTTGCGTCGGATTCGAAAATTTAGACTCACAGGAGAAAGAATGAGGTGCCTGAGGCAGCAACAGACCCTTGAGACAAGTCGGCTGGAGGCCGATCTATTGAATCTCGACGCAATTTGAGAGTTCCATCGTCATTAGGATGCCCTGAACGTTACAATTAACAATCATTTTTGCGTCGGATTTCTAAAATCTAGACTCACAGGAGAACGACCATAAGGTGCCCGAGGCAGCAATAGACCCTTGGAGACAAGTCGGCTGGAGGCCGATGTAATGAATCTCGACGCAATCTGAGAGTTCCATCGGCATTAGGAGGCCCTGAACAATACAATTAACTATCATTTTTTGCGTCGGAATCGATAATCTAGACATACAAGAGAATGACCATAAGGTGCCCGACGCAGCAACAGACCCTTGGAGACAAGTCGGCTGGAGGCCGATGTATTGGATCTCGACGCAATTTGAGTGTTCCATCGGCATTAGGAGGCCCTGAACGTTACAATTTACTATCATTTTTGCGTCGGATTCGAAAATATAGACTCACAGAGAGAACGACCATAAGGTGCCCGAGGCAGCAACAGACCCTTGGAGACAAGTCGGCTGGAGGCCGATGTATTGAATCTCGACGCAATTTGAGTGTTCCATCGTCATTAGGAGGCCTAAACGTTTACAATTCTTTATCATTTTTGCGTCGGATTCGAAAATCTAGACTCACAGAGAAGGACCATGTGGTGCCCGTGGCAGCAACAGGACCCTTGGAGACAAGTCGGCTGCAGGCCGATGTATTGAATCTCGACGCAATATGAGTGTTCCATCGTCACTACACAGGCCCTGAACGTTACAATTAACTATCATTTTTGCGTCGGATTCGAAAATCTAGACTCACAGGAGAAGGACCATGAGGTGCCCGAGGCAGCAATAGACTCTTGGAGACAAGTCGGCTGGAGGCCGATGTATTGATTCTCGACGCAATTTGAGTGTTCCATCGTCATTAGGAGGCCCTAAACGTTACAATTCACTATCATTTTTGCGTCGGATTTGATAATCTAGACTTACAAGAGAACGACCATAGGGTGCCCGAGGCAGCAACAGACCTTGGAGACAAGTCGGCTGAGGCCGATGTATTGAATCTCGACGCAATTTGAGTGTTCCATCGGCATTACGAGGCCATGACGTTACAATTAACTATCATTTTTGCGTCAGATTCGAAATCTAGACTTACAAGAGAACGACCATAAGGTGCCCGAGGCAGCAATAGACCCTTGGAGACAAGTCGGCTGGAGGCCGATGTATTGAATCTCGACGCATTTGAGAGTTCCATCGTCACTAGGAGGCCTTGAACGTTACAATTAACTATCATTTTTGCGTCGGATTCGAAAATCTAGACTTACAAGAGAACGACCATGAGGTGCCTGAGACTGCAATATCCTCTTGGATACAAGTCGACTGGAGGTCGATGTATTGAATCTCGACGCAATTTGAGTCTTCTATCGTCATTAGGAGGGGCTGAACGTTACAATTCACTATCCATTTTGGCGTCGGATTCGATAATCTAAACTCACAGGAGAACGGCCGAGGCAGCAACAGACCCTTGGAGACAAGTCGGCTGGAGGCCGATGTATTGAATCTCGACGCAATTTGAGTGTTCCAACGTCATTAGGAGGCCCTGAACGTTACAGTTAACTATCATTTTTGCGTCGTATTCGAAAATCTAGACTCACAGGAGAAGGACCATGTGGTGCCCGAGGCAGCAATAGACCCTTGGACACAAGTCGGCTGCAGGCCGATGTATTGAATCTTGACGCAATTTGAGTGTTCCATCGTCATTACAAGGCCCTGAACGTTACAATTAACTATCATTTTTGCGTCGGATTCGAAAATCTAGACTCACAGGAGAACGACCATAAGGTGCCCGAGGCAGCAATAGACCCTTGGAGACAAGTCGGCTGGAGGCCGATGTATTGAATCTCGACGCAATTTCAGTATTCCATCGGCATTAGGAGGCCCTGAACGTTACAATTAACTATCATTTTTGCGTCGGATTCGAAAATCTAGACTCACCGGAGACGGACCGTGTGGTGCCCGAGGCAGCGATATCCCCTTGGAGACAAGTCGGCTGGAGGCCGATGTATTGGATCTCGACGCAATTTGAGTGTTCCATCGGCATTAGGAGGCCCTGAACGTTACAATTAACTATCATTTTTGCGTCGGATTCGAAAATCTAGACTCACAGGAGAACGACCATAAGGTGCCCGAGGCAGCAACAGCCCCTTGGAGACAAGTCGGCTGGAGACCGATGTATTGAATCTCGACGCAATCTGAGAGTTCCATCGTCATTAGGAGGCCCTAAACGTTACAATTAACTATCATTTTTGCGTCGGAATCGATAATCTAGACATACAAGAGAATGACCATAAGGTGCCCGACGCAGCATCAGACCCTTGGAGACAAGTCGGCTGGAGGCCGATGTATTGGATCTCGACGCAATTTGAGTGTTCCATCGGCATTAGGAGGCCCTGAACGTTACAATTAACTATCATTTTTGCGTCGGATTCGAAAATCTAGACTCACAGGAGACCGACCATAAGGTGCCCGAGGCAGCAACAGACCCTTGGAGACAAGTGGGCTGGAGGCCGATGTATTGAATCTCGACGCAATTTGAGTGTTCCATCGTCATTAGGAGGCCCTAAACGTTACAATTCACTATCATCTTTTCGTCGGATTCGAAAATCTAGACTCACAGGAGAAGGCCCGAGGCAGCAACAGACCCTTGGAGACAAGTCGGCTGCAGGCCGATGTATTGAATCTCGACGCAAT
Source organism: Schistocerca americana (assembly GCF_021461395.2). NCBI lineage: Eukaryota > Metazoa > Arthropoda > Insecta > Orthoptera > Acrididae > Schistocerca > Schistocerca americana. Next base: position 3,196 of record NW_025726110.1, read on the forward strand.
TTGAGTGTTCCATCGTCACTACAAGGCCCTGAACGTTACAATTAACTATCATTTTTTCGTCGGATTCGAAAATCTAGACTCACAGGAGAAGGACCATGAGGTGCCCGAGGCAGCAATAGACCCTTGGAGACAAGTCGGCTGGAGGCCGATGTATTGAATCTCGACGCAATTTGAGTGTTCCATCGTCATTAGGAGGCCCTAAACGTTACAATTCACTATCATTTTTGCGTCGGATTCGAAAATCTAGACTCGCAGGAGAAGGACTATGTGTACCCGAGGCAGCAATAGACCCTTGGAGACAAGTCGGCTGCAGGCCGATGTATTGAATCTAGACGCAATTTGAGTGTTCCATCGTCATTACAAGGCCCTGAACGTTCCAATTAACTATCTTTTTTGCGTCGGATTCGAAAATTTAGACTCACAGGAGAAAGAATGAGGTGCCTGAGGCAGCAACAGACCCTTGGAGACAAGTCGGCTGGAGGCCGATCTATTGAATCTCGACGCAATTTGAGAGTTCCATCGTCATTAGGATGCCCTGAACGTTACAATTAACAATCATTTTTGCGTCGGATTCTAAAATCTAGACTCACAGGAGAACGACCATAAGGTGCCCGAGGCAGCAATAGACCCTTGGAGACAAGTCGGCTGGAGGCCGATGTAATGAATCTCGACGCAATCTGAGAGTTCCATCGGCATTAGGAGGCCCTGAACAATACAATTAACTATCATTTTTGCGTCGGAATCGATAATCTAGACATACAAGAGAATGACCATAAGGTGCCCGACGCAGCAACAGACCCTTGGAGACAAGTCGGCTGGAGGCCGATGTATTGGATCTCGACGCAATTTGAGTGTTCCATCGGCATTAGGAGGCCCTGAACGTTACAATTTACTATCATTTTTGCGTCGGATTCGAAAATATAGACTCACAGGAGAACGACCATAAGGTGCCCGAGGCAGCAACAGACCCTTGGAGACAAGTCGGCTGGAGGCCGATGTATTGAATCTCGACGCAATTTGAGTGTTCCATCGTCATTAGGAGGCCCTAAACGTTACAATTCTTTATCATTTTTGCGTCGGATTCGAAAATCTAGACTCACAGGAGAAGGACCATGTGGTGCCCGTGGCAGCAACAGACCCTTGGAGACAAGTCGGCTGCAGGCCGATGTATTGAATCTCGACGCAATTTGAGTGTTCCATCGTCACTACAAGGCCCTGAACGTTACAATTAACTATCATTTTTGCGTCGGATTCGAAAATCTAGACTCACAGGAGAAGGACCATGAGGTGCCCGAGGCAGCAATAGACTCTTGGAGACAAGTCGGCTGGAGGCCGATGTATTGATTCTCGACGCAATTTGAGTGTTCCATCGTCATTAGGAGGCCCTAAACGTTACAATTCACTATCATTTTTGCGTCGGATTTGATAATCTAGACTTACAAGAGAACGACCATAGGGTGCCCGAGGCAGCAACAGACCCTTGGAGACAAGTCGGCTGGAGGCCGATGTATTGAATCTCGACGCAATTTGAGTGTTCCATCGGCATTACGAGGCCATGAACGTTACAATTAACTATCATTTTTGCGTCAGATTCGAAAATCTAGACTTACAAGAGAACGACCATAAGGTGCCCGAGGCAGCAATAGACCCTTGGAGACAAGTCGGCTGGAGGCCGATGTATTGAATCTCGACGCAATTTGAGAGTTCCATCGTCACTAGGAGGCCTTGAACGTTACAATTAACTATCATTTTTGCGTCGGATTCGAAAATCTAGACTTACAAGAGAACGACCATGAGGTGCCTGAGACTGCAATATCCTCTTGGATACAAGTCGACTGGAGGTCGATGTATTGAATCTCGACGCAATTTGAGTCTTCTATCGTCATTAGGAGGGGCTGAACGTTACAATTCACTATCATTTTGGCGTCGGATTCGATAATCTAAACTCACAGGAGAACGACCATAAAGTGCCGAGGCAGCAACAGACCCTTGGAGACAAGTCGGCTGGAGGCCGATGTATTGAATCTCGACGCAATTTGAGTGTTCCAACGTCATTAGGAGGCCCTGAACGTTACAGTTAACTATCATTTTTGCGTCGTATTCGAAAATCTAGACTCACAGGAGAAGGACCATGTGGTGCCCGAGGCAGCAATAGACCCTTGGACACAAGTCGGCTGCAGGCCGATGTATTGAATCTTGACGCAATTTGAGTGTTCCATCGTCATTACAAGGCCCTGAACGTTACAATTAACTATCATTTTTGCGTCGGATTCGAAAATCTAGACTCACAGGAGAACGACCATAAGGTGCCCGAGGCAGCAATAGACCCTTGGAGACAAGTCGGCTGGAGGCCGATGTATTGAATCTCGACGCAATTTCAGTATTCCATCGGCATTAGGAGGCCCTGAACGTTACAATTAACTATCATTTTTGCGTCGGATTCGAAAATCTAGACTCACCGGAGACGGACCGTGTGGTGCCCGAGGCAGCGATATCCCCTTGGAGACAAGTCGGCTGGAGGCCGATGTATTGGATCTCGACGCAATTTGAGTGTTCCATCGGCATTAGGAGGCCCTGAACGTTACAATTAACTATCATTTTTGCGTCGGATTCGAAAATCTAGACTCACAGGAGAACGACCATAAGGTGCCCGAGGCAGCAACAGCCCCTTGGAGACAAGTCGGCTGGAGACCGATGTATTGAATCTCGACGCAATCTGAGAGTTCCATCGTCATTAGGAGGCCCTAAACGTTACAATTAACTATCATTTTTGCGTCGGAATCGATAATCTAGACATACAAGAGAATGACCATAAGGTGCCCGACGCAGCATCAGACCCTTGGAGACAAGTCGGCTGGAGGCCGATGTATTGGATCTCGACGCAATTTGAGTGTTCCATCGGCATTAGGAGGCCCTGAACGTTACAATTAACTATCATTTTTGCGTCGGATTCGAAAATCTAGACTCACAGGAGACCGACCATAAGGTGCCCGAGGCAGCAACAGACCCTTGGAGACAAGTGGGCTGGAGGCCGATGTATTGAATCTCGACGCAATTTGAGTGTTCCATCGTCATTAGGAGGCCCTAAACGTTACAATTCACTATCATCTTTTCGTCGGATTCGAAAATCTAGACTCACAGGAGAAGGCCCGAGGCAGCAACAGACCCTTGGAGACAAGTCGGCTGCAGGCCGATGTATTGAATCTCGACGCAATTTGAGTGTTCCATCGTCACTACAAGGCCCTGAACGTTACAATTAACTATCATTTTTTCGTCGGATTCGAAAATCTAGACTCACAGGAGAAGGACCATGAGGTGCCCGAGGCAGCAATAGACCCTTGGAGACAAGTCGGCTGGAGGCCGATGTATTGAATCTCGACGCAATTTGAGTGTTCCATCGTCATTAGGAGGCCCTAAACGTTACAATTCACTATCATTTTTGCGTCGGATTCGAAAATCTAGACTCGCAGGAGAAGGACTATGTGTACCCGAGGCAGCAATAGACCCTTGGAGACAAGTCGGCTGCAGGCCGATGTATTGAATCTAGACGCAATTTGAGTGTTCCATCGTCATTACAAGGCCCTGAACGTTACAATTAACTATCATTTTTGCGTCGGATTCGAAAATTTAGACTCACCGGAGACGGAAAATGTGGTGCCCGAGGCAGCGATATCCCCTTGGAGACAAGTCGGCTGGAGGCCGATGTATTGAATCTCGACGCAATTTGAGTGTTCCATCGGCATTAGGGGGTCCTGAACGTTACAATTACCTATCATTTTTGCGTCGGATTCGAAAATCTAGACTCACCGGAGACGGAAAATGTGGTGCCCGAGGCAGCGATATCCCCTTGGAGACAAGTCGGCTGGAGGCCGATGTATTGAATCTCGACGCAATTTGAGAGTTCCATCGTCATTAGGAGGCCCTGATCGTTACAATTCACTATCATTTTTGCGTCGGATTCGAAAATCTAGACTCACAGGAGAAGGACCATGTGGTGCCCGAGGCAGCAACAGACCCTTTTAGACAAGTCGGCTGAAGGCCGATGTATTGAATCTCGACGCAATTTGAGTGTTCCATCGGCATTAAGAGGCCCTGAACGTTACAATTAACTATCATTTTTGCGTCGGATTCGAAAATCTAGACTCACCGGAGACGGACCATGTGGTGCCCGAGGCAGCGATATCCCCTTGGAGACAAGTCGGCTGGAGGCCGATGTATTGGATCTCGACGCAATTTGAGTGTTCCATCGGCATTAGGAGGCCCTGAACGTTACAATTAACTATCATTTTTGCGTCGGATTCGAAAATCTTGACTCACAGGAGAACGACCATAAGGTGCCCGAGGCAGCAACAGACCCTTGGAGACAAGTCGGCTGGAGGCCGATGTATTGAATCTCGACGCAATTTGAGTGTTCCAACGTCATTAGGAGGCCCTGAACGTTACAGTTAACTATCATTTTTGCGTCGGATTCGAAAATCTAGACTCACAGGAGAAGGACCATGTGGTGCCCGAGGCAGCAATAGACCCTTGGACACAAGTCGGCTGCAGGCCGATGTATTGAATCTTGACGCAATTTGAGTGTTCCATCGTCATTACAAGGCCCTGAACGTTACAATTAACTATCATTTTTGCGTCGGACTCGAAAATCTAGACTCACAGGAGAACGACCATAAGGTGCCCGAGGCAGCAATAGACCCTTGGAGACAAGTCGGCTGGAGGCCGATGTATTGAATCTCGACGCAATTTGAGTATTCCATCGGCATTAGGAGGCCCTGAACGTTACAATTAACTATCATTTTTGCGTCGGATTCGAAAATCTAGACTCACCGGAGACGGACCGTGTGGTGCCCGAGGCAGCGATATCCCCTTGGAGACAAGTCGGCTGGAGGCCGATGTATTGGATCTCGACGCAATTTGAGTGTTCCATCGGCATTAGGAGTCCCTGAACGTTACAATTAACTATCATTTTTGCGTCGGATTCGAAAATCTAGACTCACAGGAGAACGACCATAAGGTGCCCGAGGCAGCAACAGACCCTTGGAGACAAGTCGGCTGGAGACCGATGTATTGAATCTCGACGCAATCTGAGAGTTCCATCGTCATTAGTAGGCCCTAAACGTTACAATTAACTATCATTTTTGCGTCGGAATCGATAATCTAGACATACAAGAGAATGACCATAAGGTGCCCGACGCAGCAACAGACCCTTGGAGACAAGTCGGCTGGAGGCCGATGTATTGAATCTCGACGCAATTTGAGTGTTCCATCGTCATTAGGAGGCCCTAAACGTTACAATTCACTATCATTTTTTCGTCGGATTCGAAAATCTAGACTCACAGGAGAAGGCCCGAGGCAGCAACAGACCCTTGGAGACAAGTCGGCTGCAGGCCGATGTATTGAATCTCGACGCAATTTGAGTGTTCCATCGTCACTACAAGGCCCTGAACGTTACAATTAACTATCATTTTTTCGTCGGATTCGAAAATCTAGACTCACAGGAGAAGGACCATGAGGTGCCCGAGGCAGCAATAGACCCTTGGAGACAAGTCGGCTGGAGGCCGATGTATTGAATCTCGACGCAATTTGAGTGTTCCGTCGTCATTAGGAGGCCCTAAACGTTACAATTCACTATCAGTTTTGCGTCGGGTTCGAAAATCTAGACTCACAGGAGAAGGACCATGTGGTGCCCGAGGCAGCAATAGACCCTTGGAGACAATTCGGCTGGAGGCCGATGTATTGAATCTCGACGCAATTTGAGAGTTCCATCGTCATTAGGAGGCCCTGAACGTTACAATTCACTATCATTTTTGCGTCGGATTCGAAAATCTAGACTCACAGGAGAAGGACCATGTGGTGCCCGAGGCAGCAACAGACCCTTTTAGACAAGTCGGCTGAAGGCCGATGTATTGAATCTCGACGCAATTTGAGTGTTCCATCGGCATTAAGAGGCCCTGAACGTTACAATTAACTATCATTTTTGCGTCGGATTCGAAAATCTAGACTCACCGGAGACGGACCATGTGGTGCCCGAGGCAGCGATATCCCCTTGGAGACAAGTCGGCTGGAGGCCGATGTATTGGATCTCGACGCAATTTGAGTGTTCCATCGGCATTAGGAGGCCCTGAACGTTACAATTAACTATCATTTTTGAGTCGGATTCGAAAATCTTGACTCACAGGGGAACGACCATAAGGTGCCCGAGGCAGCAACAGACCCTTGGAGACAAGTCGGCTGGAGGCCGATGTATTGAATCTCGACGCAATTTGAGTGTTCCATCGTCATTAGGAGGCCCTAAACGTTACAATTAACTATCATTTTTGCGTCGGATTCGAAAATCTAGACTCACAGGAGAAGGATCATGTGGTGCCCGAGGCAGCAATAGACCCTTGGAGACAAGTCGGCTGCAGGCCGATGTATTGAATCTTGACGCAATTTGAGTGTTCCATCGTCATTACAAGGCCCTGAACGTTACAATTAACTATCATTTTTGCGTCGGATTCGAAAATCTACACTCACAGGAGAACGACCATAAGGTGCCCGAGGCAGCAATAGACCCTTGGAGACAAGTAGGCTGGAGGCCGATGTATTGAATCTCGACGCAATTTGAGTGTTCCATCGGCATTAGGAGGCCCTGAACGTTACAATTAACTATCATTTTTGCGACGGAATCGAAAATCTAGACTCACCGGAGACGGACCATGTGGTGCCCAAGGCAGCGATATCCCATTGGAGACAAGTCGGCTGGAGGCCGATGTATTGAATCTCGACGCAATTTGAGAGTTCCATCGTCATTAGGAGGCCCTGAACGTTACAATTAACAATCATTTTTGCGTCGGATTCTAAAATCTAGACTCACAGGAGAACGACCATAAGGTGCCCGAGGCAGCAATAGACCCTTGGAGACAAGTCGGCTGGAGGCCGATGTAATGAATCTCGACGCAATCTGAGAGTTCCATCGTCATTAGGAGGCCCTAAACGTTACAATTAACTATCATTTTTGCGTCGGAATCGATAATCTAGACATACAAGAGAATGACCATAAGGTGCCCGACGCAGCAACAGACCCTTGGAGACAAGTCGGCTGGAGGCCGATGTATTGGATCTCGACGCAATTTGAGTGTTCCATCGGCATTAGGAGGCCCTGAACGTTACAATTTACTATCATTTTTGCGTCGGATTCGAAAATATAGACTCACAGGAGAACGACCATAAGGTGCCCGAGGCAGCAACAGACCCTTGGAGACAAGTCGGCTGGAGGCCGATGTATTGAATCTCGACGCAATTTGAGTGTTCCATCGTCATTAGGAGGCCCTAAACGTTACAATTCACTATCATTTTTGCGTCGGATTCGAAAATCTAGACTCACAGGAGAAGGACCATGTGGTGCCCGAGGCAGCAACAGACCCTTGGAGACAAGTCGGCTGGAGGCCGATGTATTGAATCTCGACGCATTTTGAGTGTTCCATCGTCACTACAAGGCCCTGAACGTTACAATTAACTATCATTTTTGCGTCGGATTCGAAAATCTAGGCTCACAGGAGATGGACCATGAGGTGCCCGAGGCAGCAATAGACCCTTGGAGACAAGTCGGCTGGAGGCCGATGTATTGAATCTCGACGCAATTTGAGTGTTCCATCGTCACTACAAGGCCATGAACGTTACAATTAACTATCATTTTTGCGTCGGATTCGAAAATCTAGACTCACAGGAGAAGGACCATGAGGTGCCCGAGGCAGCAATAGACCCTTGGAGACAAGTCGGCTGGAGGCCGATGTATTGAATCTCGACGCAATTTGAGTGTTCCATCGTCATTAGGAGGCCCTAAACGTTACAATTCACTATCATTTTTGCGTCGGATTCGAAAATCTAGACTCGCAGGAGAAGGACCATGTGTACCCGAGGCAGCAATAGACTATTGGGGACAAGTCGGCTGCAGGCCGATGTATTGAATCTAGACGCAATTTGAGTGTTCCATCGTCATTACAAGGCCCTGAACGTTACAATTAACTATCATTTTTGCGTCGGATTCGAAAATTTAGACTCACAGGAGAAAGACCATGAGGTGCCTGAGGCAGCAACAAACCCTTGGAGACAAGTCGGCTGGAGGCCGATGTATTGAATCTCGACGCAATTTGAGTGTTCCATCGTCATTAGGATGCCCTAAACGTTACAATTCACTATCAGTTTTGCGTCGGGTTCGAAAATCTAGACTCACAGGAGAAGGACCATGTGGTGCCCGAGGCAGCAATAGACCCTTGGAAACAAGTCGGCTGGAGGCCGATGTATTGAATGTCGACGCAATTTGAGTGTTCCATCGTCATTAGGAGGCCCTAAACGTTACAATTCACTTTCAGTTTTGCGTCGGGTTCGAAAATCTAGACTCACAGGAGAAGGATCATGTGGTGCCCGAGGCAGCAATAGACCCTTGGAGACAAGTCGGCTGGAGGCCGATGTATTGAATCTCGACGCAATTTGAGTGTTCCATCGGCATTAGGGGGCCCTGAACGTTACAATTAACTATCATTTTTGCGTCGGATTCGAAAATCTAGACTCACCGGAGACGGAAAATGTGGTGCCCGAGGCAGCGATATCCCCTTGGAGACAAGTCGGCTGGAGGCCGATGTATTGAATCTCGACGCCATTTGGGTGTTCCATCGTCATTACAAGGCCCTGAACGTTACAATTAACTATCATTTTTGCGTCGGATTCGAAAATCTAGACTCACAGGAGAACGACCATAAGGTGACCGGGGCAGCAATAGACCCTTGGAGACAAGTCGGCTGGAGGCCGATGTATTGAATCTCGACGCAATTTGAGTGTTCCATCGTCATTAGGAGGCCCTAAACGTTACAATTCACTATCAGTTTTGCGTCGGGTTCGAAAATCTAGACTCACAGGAGAAGGACCATGTGGTGCCCGAGGCAGCAATAGACCCTTGGAGACAAGTCGGCTGGAGGCCGATGTATTGAATCTCGACGCAATTTGAGTGTTCCATCGTCATTAGGAGGCCCTAAACGTTACAATTCACTATCATTTTTTCGTCGGATTCGAAAATCTAGACTCACAGGAGAAGGCCCGAGGCAGCAACAGACCCTTGGAGACAAGTCGGCTGCAGGCCGATGTATTGAATCTCGACGCAATTTGAGTGTTCCATCGTCACTACAAGGCCCTGAACGTTACAATTAACTATCATTTTTTCGTCGGATTCGAAAATCTAGACTCACAGGAGAAGGACCATGAGGTGCCCGAGGCAGCAATAGACCCTTGGAGACAAGTCGGCTGGAGGCCGATGTATTGAATCTCGACGCAATTTGAGTGTTCCGTCGTCATTAGGAGGCCCTAAACGTTACAATTCACTATCAGTTTTGCGTCGGGTTCGAAAATCTAGACTCACAGGAGAAGGACCATGTGGTGCCCGAGGCAGCAATAGACCCTTGGAGACAAGTCGGCTGGAGGCCGATCTATTGAATCTCGACGCAATTTGAGTGTTCCATCGTCATTAGGAGGCCCTAAACGTTACAATTCACTATCAGTCTTGCGTCGGGTTCGAAAATCTAGACTCACAGGAGAAGGACCATGTGGTGCCCGAGGCAGCAATAGACCCTTGGAGACAATTCGGCTGGAGGCCGATGTATTGAATCTCGACGCAATTTGAGTGTTCCATCGGCATTAGGGGGCCCTGAACGTTACAATTACCTATCATTTTTGCGTCGGATTCGAAAATCTAGACTCACCGGAGACGGAAAATGTGGTGCCCGAGGCAGCGATATCCCCTTGGAGACAAGTCGGCTGGAGGCCGATGTATTGAATCTCGACGCAATTTGAGAGTTCCATCGTCATTAGGAGGCCCTGAACGTTACAATTCACTATCATTTTTGCGTCGGATTCGAAAATCTAGACTCACAGGAGAAGGACCATGTGGTGCCCGAGGCAGCAACAGACCCTTTTAGACAAGTCGGCTGAAGGCCGATGTATTGAATCTCGACGCAATTTGAGTGTTCCATCGGCATTAAGAGGCCCTGAACGTTACAATTAACTATCATTTTTGCGTCGGATTCGAAAATCTAGACTCACCGGAGACGGACCATGTGGTGCCCGAGGCAGCGATATCCCCTTGGAGACAAGTCGGCTGGAGGCCGATGTATTGGATCTCGACGCAATTTGAGTGTTCCATCGGCATTAGGAGGCCCTGAACGTTACAATTAACTATCATTTTTGAGTCGGATTCGAAAATCTTGACTCACAGGAGAACGACCATAAGGTGCCCGAGGCAGCAACAGACCCTTGGAGACAAGTCGGCTGGAGGCCGATGTATTGAATCTCGACGCAATTTGAGTGTTCCATCGTCATTAGGAGGCCCTAAACGTTACAATTAACTATCATTTTTGCGTCGGATTCGAAAATCTAGACTCACAGGAGAAGGATCATGTGGTGCCCGAGGCAGCAATAGACCTTGGAGACAAGTCGGCTGCAGGCCGATGTATTGAATCTTGACGCAATTTGAGTGTTCCATCGTCATTACAAGGCCCTGAACGTTACAATTAACTATCATTTTTGCGTCGGATTCGAAAATCTAGACTCACAGGAGAACGACCATAAGGTGCCCGAGGCAGCAATAGACCCTTGGAGACAAGTAGGCTGGAGGCCGATGTATTGAATCTCGACGCAATTTGAGTGTTCCATCGGCATTAGGAGACCCTGAACGTTACAATTAACTATCATTTTTGCGACGGAATCGAAAATCTAGACTCACCGGAGACGGACCATGTGGTGCCCAAGGCAGCGATATCCCCTTGGAGACAAGTCGGCTGTAGGCCGATGTATTGAATCTCGACGCAATTTGAGAGTTCCATCGTCATTAGGAGGCCCTGAACGTTACAATTAACAATCATTTTTGCGTCGGATTCTAAAATCTAGACTCACAGGAGAACGACCATAAGGTGCCCGAGGCAGCAATAGACCCTTGGAGACAAGTCGGCTGGAGGCCGATGTAATGAATCTCGACGCAATCTGAGAGTTCCATCGTCATTAGGAGGCCCTAAACGTTACAATTAACTATCATTTTTGCGTCGGAATCGATAATCTAGACATACAAGAGAATGACCATAAGGTGCCCGACGCAGCAACAGACCCTTGGAGACAAGTCGGCTGGAGGCCGATGTATTGGATCTCGACGCAATTTGAGTGTTCCATCGGCATTAGGAGGCCCTGAACGTTACAATTTACTATCATTTTTGCGTCGGATTCAAAAATATAGACTCACAGGAGAACGACCATAAGGTGCCCGAGGCAGCAACAGACCCTTGGAGACAAGTCGGCTGGAGGCCGATGTATTGAATCTCGACGCAATTTGAGTGTTCCATCGTCATTAGGAGGCCCTAAACGTTACAATTCACTATCATTTTTGCGTCGGATTCGAAAATCTGGACTCACAGGAGAAGGACGATGTGGTGCCCGAGGCAGCAACAGACCCTTGGAGACAAGTCGGCTGGAGGCCGATGTATTGAATCTCGACGCATTTTGAGTGTTCCATCGTCATTAGGAGGCCCTAAACGTTACAATTCACTATCATTTTTGCGTCGGATTCGAAAATCTAGACTCACAGGAGAAGGACCATGTGGTGCCCGAGGCAGCAACAGACCCTTGGAGACAAGTCGGCTGGAGGCCGATGTATTGAATCTCGACGCATTTTGAGTGTTCCATCGTCACTACAAGGCCCTGAACGTTACAATTAACTATCATTTTTGCGTCGGATTCGAAAATCTAGGCTCACAGGAGATGGACCATGAGGTGCCCGAGGCAGCAATAGACCCTTGGAGACAAGTCGGCTGGAGGCCGATGTATTGAATCTCGACGCAATTTGAGTGTTCCATCGTCACTACAAGGCCATGAACGTTACAATTAACTATCATTTCTGCGTCGGATTCGAAAATCTAGACTCACAGGAGAAGGACCATGAGGTGCCCGAGGCAGCAATAGACCCTTGGAGACAAGTCGGCTGGAGGCCGATGTATTGAATCTCGACGCAATTTGAGTGTTCCATCGTCACTACAAGGCCATGAACGTTACAATTAACTATCATTTTTGCGTCGGATTCGAAAATCTAGACTCACAGGAGAAGGACCATGAGGTGCCCGAGGCAGCAATAGACCCTTGGAGACAAGTCGGCTGGAGGCCGATGTATTGAATCTCGACGCAATTTGAGTGTTCCATCGTCATTAGGAGGCCCTAAACGTTACAATTCACTATCATTTTTGCGTCGGATTCGAAAATCTAGACTCGCAGGAGAAGGACCATGTGTACCCGAGGCAGCAATAGACCCTTGGGGACAAGTCGGCTGCAGGCCGATGTATTGAATCTAGACGCAATTTGAGTGTTCCATCGTCATTACAAGGCCCTGAACGTTACAATTAACTATCATTTTTGCGTCGGATTCGAAAATTTAGACTCACAGGAGAAAGACCATGAGGTGCCTGAGGCAGCAACAGACCCTTGGAGACAAGTCGGCTGGAGGCCGATGTATTGAATCTCGACGCAATTTGAGTGTTCCATCGTCATTAGGAGGCCCTAAACGTTACAATTCACTATCAGTTTTGCGTCGGGTTCGAAAATCTAGACTCACAGGAGAAGGACCATGTGGTGCCCGAGGCAGCAATAGACCCTTGGAAACAAGTCGGCTGGAGGCCGATGTATTGAATGTCGACGCAATTTGAGTGTTCCATCGTCATTAGGAGGCCCTAAACGTTACAATTCACTTTCAGTTTTGCGTCGGGTTCGAAAATCTAGACTCACAGGAGAAGGATCATGTGGTGCCCGAGGCAGCAATAGACCCTTGGAGACAAGTCGGCTGGAGGCCGATGTATTGAATCTCGACGCAATTTGAGTGTTCCATCGGCATTAGGGGGCCCTGAACGTTACAATTAACTATCATTTTTGCGTCGGATTCGAAAATCTAGACTCACCGGAGACGGAAAATGTGGTGCCCGAGGCAGCGATATCCCCTTGGAGACAAGTCGGCTGGAGGCCGATGTATTGAATCTCGACGCAATTTGAGTGTTCCATCGTCATTACAAGGCCCTGAACGTTACAATTAACTATCATTTTTGCGTCGGATTCGAAAATCTAGACTCACAGGAGAACGACCATAAGGTGACCGAGGCAGCAATAGACCCTTGGAGACAAGTCGGCTGGAGGCCGATGTATTGAATCTCGACGCAATTTGAGTGTTCCATCGTCATTAGGAGGCCCTAAACGTTACAATTCACTATCAGTTTTGCGTCGGGTTCGAAAATCTAGACTCACAGGAGAAGGACCATGTGGTGCCCGAGGCAGCAATAGACCCTTGGAGACAAGTCGGCTGGAGGCCGATGTATTGAATCTCGACGCAATTTGAGTGTTCATCGTCATTAGGAGGCCCTAAACGTTACAATTCACTATCATTTTTTCGTCGGATTCGAAAATCTAGACTCACAGGAGAAGGCCCGGGGCAGCAACAGACCCTTGGAGACAAGTCGGCTGCAGGCCGATGTATTGAATCTCGACGCAATTTGAGTGTTCCATCGTCACTACAAGGCCCTGAACGTTAAAATTAACTATCATTTTTTCGTCGGATTCGAAAATCTAGACTCACAGGAGAAGGACCATGAGGTGCCCGAGGCAGCAATAGACCCTTGGAGACAAGTCGGCTGGAGGCCGATGTATTGAATCTCGACGCAATTTAAGTGTTCCGTCGTCATTAGGAGGCCCTAAACGTTACAATTCACTATCAGTTTTGCGTCGGGTTCGAAAATCTAGACTCACAGGAGAAGGACCATGTGGTGCCCGAGGCAGCAATAGACCCTTGGAGAGAAGTCGGATGGAGGCCGATCTATTGAATCTCGACGCAATTTGAGTGTTCCATCGTCATTAGGAGGCCCTAAACGTTACAATTCACTATCAGTCTTGCGTCGGGTTCGAAAATCTAGACTCACAGGAGAAGGACCATGTGGTGCCCGAGGCAGCAATAGACCCTTGGAGACAATTCGGCTGGAGGCCGATGTATTGAATCTCGACGCAATTTGAGTGTTCCATCGGCATTAGGGGGCCCTGAACGTTACAATTACCTATCATTTTTGCGTCGGATTCGAAAATCTAGACTCACCGGAGACGGAAAATGTGGTGCCCGAGGCAGCGATATCCCCTTGGAGACAAGTCGGCTGGAGGCCGATGTATTGAATCTCGACGCAATTTGAGTGTTCCATCGTCATTAGGAGGCCCTAAACGTTACAATTCACTATCAGTTTTGCGTCGGGTTCGAAAATCTAGACTCACAGGAGAAGGACCATGTGGTGCCCGAGGCAGCAATAGACCCTTGGAGACAAGTCGGCTGGAGGCCGATGTATTGAATCTCGACGCAATTTGAGTGTTCCATCGTCATTAGGAGGCCCTAAACGTTACAATTCACTATCATTTTTTCGTCGGATTCGAAAATCTAGACTCACAGGAGAAGGCCCGGGGCAGCAACAGACCCTTGGAGACAAGTCGGCTGCAGGCCGATGTATTGAATCTCGACGCAATTTGAGTGTTCCATCGTCACTACAAGGCCCTGAACGTTACAATTAACTATCATTTTTTCGTCGGATTCGAAAATCTAGACTCACAGGAGAAGGACCATGAGGTGCCCGAGGCAGCAATAGACCCTTGGAGACAAGTCGGCTGGAGGCCGATGTATTGAATCTCGACGCAATTTGAGTGTTCCGTCGTCATTAGGAGGCCCTAAACGTTACAATTCACTATCAGTTTTGCGTCGGGTTCGAAAATCTAGACTCACAGGAGAAGGACCATGTGGTGCCCGAGGCAGCAATAGACCCTTGGAGAGAAGTCGGATGGAGGCCGATCTATTGAATCTCGACGCAATTTGAGTGTTCCATCGTCATTAGGAGGCCCTAAACGTTACAATTCACTATCAGTCTTGCGTCGGGTTCGAAAATCTAGACTCACAGGAGAAGGACCATGTGGTGCCCGAGGCAGCAATAGACCCTTGGAGTCAATTCGGCTGGAGGCCGATGTATTGAATCTCGACGCAATTTGAGTGTTCCATCGGCATTAGGGGGCCCTGAACGTTACAATTACCTATCATTTTTGCGTCGGATTCGAAAATCTAGACTCACCGGAGACGGAAAATGTGGTGCCCGAGGCAGCGATATCCCCTTGGAGACAAGTCGGCTGGAGGCCGATGTATTGAATCTCGACGCAATTTGAGAGTTCCATCGTCATTAGGAGGCCCTGAACGTTACAATTCACTATCATTTTTGCGTCGGATTCGAAAATCTAGACTCACAGGAGAAGGACCATGTGGTGCCCGAGGCAGTAACAGACCCTTTTAGACAAGTCGGCTGAAGGCCGATGTATTGAATCTCGACGCAATTTGAGTGTTCCATCGGCATTAAGAGGCCCTGAACGTTACAATTAACTATTATTTTTGCGTCGGATTCGAAAATCTAGACTCACCGGAGACGGACCATGTGGTGCCCGAGGCAGCGATATCCCCTTGGAGACAAGTCGGCTGGAGGCCGATGTATTGGATCTCGACGCAATTTGAGTGTTCCATCGGCATTAGGAGGCCCTGAACGTTACAATTAACTATCATTTTTGAGTCGGATTCGAAAATCTTGACTCACACGAGAACGACCATAAGGTGCCCGAGGCAGCAACAGACCCTTGGAGACAAGTCGGCTGGAGGCCGATGTATTGAATCTTGACGCAATTTGAGTGTTCCATCGTCATTACAAGGCCCTGAACGTTACAATTAACTATCATTTTTGCGTCGGATTCGAAAATCTAGACTCACAGGAGAACGACCATAAGGTGCCCGAGGCAGCAATAGACCCTTGGAGACAAGTAGGCTGGAGGCCGATGTATTGAATCTCGACGCAATTTGAGTGTTCCATCGGCATTAGGAGGCCCTGAACGTTACAATTAACTATCATTTTTGCGACGGAATCGAAAATCTAGACTCACCGGAGACGGACCATGTGGTGCCCAAGGCAGCGATATCCCCTTGGAGACAAGTCGGCTGGAGGCCGATGTATTGAATCTCGACGCAATTTGAGAGTTCCATCGTCATTAGGAGGCCCTGAACGTTACAATTAACTATCATTTTTGCGTCGGATTCTAAAATCTAGACTCACAGGAGAACGACCATAAGGTGCCCGAGGCAGCAATAGACCCTTGGAGACAAGTAGGCTGGAGGCCGATGTATTGAATCTCGACGCAATTTGAGTGTTCCATCGGCATTAGGAGGCCCTGAACGTTACAATTAACTATCATTTTTGCGACGGAATCGAAAATCTAGACTCACCGGAGACGGACCATGTGGTGCCCAAGGCAGCGATATCCCCTTGGAGACAAGTCGGCTGGAGGCCGATGTATTGAATCTCGACGCAATTTGAGAGTTCCATCGTCATTAGGAGGCCCTAAACGTTACAATTCACTATCATTTTTGCGTCGGATTCGAAAATCTAGACTCACAGGAGAAGGACCATGTGGTGCCCGAGGCAGCAACAGACCCTTGGAGACAAGTCGGCTGGAGGCCGATGTATTGAATCTCGACGCATTTTGAGTGTTCCATCGTCACTACAAGGCCCTGAACGTTACAATTAACTATCATTTTTGCGTCGGATTCGAAAATCTAGGCTCACAGGAGATGGACCATGAGGTGCCCGAGGCAGCAATAGACCCTTGGAGACAAGTCGGCTGGAGGCCGATGTATTGAATCTCGACGCAATTTGAGTGTTCCGTCGTCACTACAAGGCCATGAACGTTACAATTAACTATCATTTTTGCGTCGGATTCGAAAATCTAGATTCACAGGAGAAGGACCATGAGGTGCCCGAGGCAGCAATAGACCCTTGGAGACAAGTCGGCTGGAGGCCGATGTATTGAATCTCGACGCAATTTGAGTGTTCCATCGTCATTAGGAGGCCCTAAACGTTACAATTCACTATCATTTTTGCGTCGGATTCGAAAATCTAGACTCGCAGGAGAAGGACCATGTGTACCCGAGGCAGCAATAGACCCTTGGGGACAAGTCGGCTGCAAGCCGATGTATTGAATCTAGACGCAATTTGAGTGTTCCATCGTCATTACAAGGCCCTGAACGTTACAATTAACTATCATTTTTGCGTCGGATTCGAAAATTTAGACTCACAGGAGAAAGACCATGAGGTGCCTGAGGCAGCAACAGACCCTTGGAGACAAGTCGGCTGGAGGCCGATGTATTGAATCTCGACGCAATTTGAGTGTTCCATCGTCATTAGGAGGCCCTAAACGTTACAATTCACTATCAGTTTTGCGTCGGGTTCGAAAATCTAGACTCACAGGAGAAGGACCACGTGGTGCCCGAGGCAGCAATAGACCCTTGGAAACAAGTCGGCTGGAGGCCGATGTATTGAATGTCGACGCAATTTGAGTGTTCCATCGTCATTAGGAGGCCTTAAACGTTACAATTCACTTTCAGTTTTGCGTCGGGTTCGAAAATCTAGACTCACAGGAGAAGGATCATGTGGTGCCCGAGGCAGCAATAGACCCTTGGAGACAAGTCGGCTGGAGGCCGATGTATTGAATCTCGACGCAATTTGAGTGTTCCATCGGCATTAGGGGGCCCTGAACGTTACAATTAACTATCATTTTTGCGTCGGATTCGAAAATCTAGACTCACCGGAGACGGAAAATGTGGTGCCCGAGGCAGCGATATCCCCTTGGAGACAAGTCGGCTGGAGGCCGATGTATTGAATCTCGACGCAATTTGAGTGTTCCATCGTCATTACAAGGCCCTGAACGTTACAATTAACTATCATTTTTGCGTCGGATTCGAAAATCTAGACTCACAGGAGAACGACCATAAGGTGACCGAGGCAGCAATAGACCCTTGGAGACAAGTCGGCTGGTGGCCGATGTATTGAATCTCGACGCAATTTGAGTGTTCCATCGGCATTAGGAGGCCCTGAACGTTACAATTAACTATCATTTTTGCGTCGGATTCGAAAATCTAGACTCACCGGAGACGGACCATGTGGTGCCCGAGGCAGCGATATCCCCTTGGAGACAAGTCGGCTGGAGGCCGATGTATTGAATCTCGACGCAATTTGAGAGTTCCATCGTCATTAGGAGGCCCTGAACGTTACAATTAACTATCATTTTTGCGTCGGATTCGAAAATCTAGACTCACAGGAGAAGGACCATGTGGTGCCCGAGGCAGCAATAGACCCTTGGAGACAAGTCGGCTGCAGGCCGATGTATTGAATCTAGACGCAATTTGAGTGTTCCATCGTCATTACAAGGCCCTGAACGTTACAATTAACTATCATTTTTGCGTCGGATTCGAAAATTTAGACTCACAGGAGAAATACCATGAGGTGCCTGAGGCAGCAACAGACCCTTGGAGACAAGTCGGCTGGAGGCCGATGTATTGAATCTCGACGTAATTTGAGTGTTCCATCGTCATTAGGAGGCCCTAAACGTTACAATTCACTATCAGTTTTGCGTCGGGTTCGAAAATCTAGACTCACCGGAGAAGGACCATCTGGTGCCCGAGGCAGCAATAGACCCTTGGAGACAAGTCGGCTGCAGGCCGATGTATTGAATCTCGACGCAATTTGAGTGTTCCATCGTCATTACAAGGCCCTGAACGTTACAATTAACTATCATTTTTGCGTGGGATTCGAAAATTTAGACTCACAGGAGAAAGACCATGAGGTGCCTGAGTCAGCAACAGACCCTTGGAGACAAGTCGGCTGGAGGCCGATGTATTGAATCTCGACACAATTTGAGTGTTCCATCGTCATTAGGTGGCCCTAAACGTTACAATTCACTATCAGTTTTGCGTCGGGTTCGAAAATCTAGACTCACAGGAGAAGGACTATGTGGTGACCGACGCAGCAATAGACCCTTGGAGACAAGTCGGCTGGAGGCCGATGTATTGAATCTCGACGCAATTTGAGTGTTCCATCGTCATTACAAGGCCCTGAACGTTACAATTAACTATCATTTTTGCGTCGGATTCGAAAATCTAGACTCACAGGAGAACGACCATAAGGTGCCCGAGGCAGCAATAGACCCTTGGAGACAAGTCGGCTGGTGGCCGATGTATTGAATCTCGACGCAATTTGAGTGTTCCATCGGCATTAGGAGGCCCTGAACGTAACAATTAACTATTATTTTTGCGTCGGATTCGAAAATCTAGACTCACCGGAGTCGGACCATGTGGTGCCCGAGGCAGCGATATCCCCTTGGAGACAAGTCGGCTGGAGGCCGATGTATTGAATCTCGACGCAATTTGAGTGTTCCATCGTCATTAGGAGGCCCTAAACGTTACAATTAACTATCATTATTGCGTCGGATTCGATAATCTAAAATCACAGGAGAACAACCATAAGGTGCCCGAGGCAGCAACAGACCCTTGGAGACAAGTAGGCTGGAGGCCGATGTACTGAATCTCGACGCAATTTGAGTGTTCCATCGTCATTACAAGGCCCTGAACGTTACAATTAACTATCATTTTTGCGTCGGATTCGAAAATCTAGACTCACCGGAGACGGACCATGTGGTGCCCGAGGCAGCGATATCCCCTTGGAGACAAGTCGGCTGGAGGACGATGTATTGAATCTCGACGCAATTTGAGAGTTCCATCGGCATTAGGAGGCCCTGAACGTTTCAATTAACTATCATTTTTGCGTCGGATTCGAAAATCTAGACTTACAAGAGAACGACCATAAGGTGCCCGAGGCAGCATTAGACCCTTGGAGGCAAGTCGGCTGGAGGCCGATGTATTGAATCTCGACGCAATTTGAGTGTTCCATCGCCATTAGGAGGGCCTAAACGTTACAATTAACTATCATTTTTGCGTCGGATTCGATAATCTAGACTTACAAGAGAACGACCATAAGGTGCCCGAGGCAGTAACAGACCCTTGGAGACAAGTCGGCTGGAGGCCGATGTATTGAATCTCGACGCAATTTGAGTGTTCCATCGGCATTAGGAGGCCATGAACGTTACAATTAACTTTCATCTTTGCGTCGGATTCGAAAATCTAGACTCACAGGAGAACGACCATAGGGTGCCCGAGGCAGCAAATGACCCTTGGAGACAAGTCGGCTGGAGGCCGATGTATTGAATCTCGACGCAATTTGAGTGTTCCATCGGCATTAGGAGGCCCTGAACGTTACAATTAACTATCATTTTTGCGTCGGATTCCAAAATCTAGACTCACCGGAGACCGAACATGTGGTGCCCGAGGCAGCGATATCCCCTTGGAGACAAGTCGGCTGCAGGCCGATGTATAGAATCTCGACGCAATTTGAGTGTTCCATCGTCATTACAAGGCCCTGAACGTTACAATTCACTATCATTTTTGCGTCGGATTCGAAAATCTAGACTCACAGGAGAACGACCATAAGGTGCCCGAGGCAGCAATAGACCCTTGGAGACAAGTCGGCTGGTGGCCGATGTATTGAATCTCGACGCAATTTGAGTGTTCCATCGGCATTAGGAGGCCCTGAACGTTACAATTAACTATCATTTTTGCGTCGGATTCGAAAATCTAGACTCACCGGAGACGGACCATGTGGTGCCCGAGGCAGCGATATCCCCTTGGAGACAAGTCGGCTGGAGGCCGATGTATTGAATCTCGACGCAATTTGAGAGTTCCATCGTCATTAGGAGGCCCTGAACGTTACAATTAACTATCATTTTTGCGTCGGATTCGAAAATCTAGACTCACAGGAGAAGGACCATGAGGTGCCCGAGGCAGCAATAGACCCTTGGAGACAAGTCGGCTGGAGGCCGATGTATTGAATCTCGACGCAATTTGAGTGTTCCATCGTCATTAGGAGGCCCTAAACGTTACAATTCACTATCATTTTTGCGTCGGATTCGAAAATCTAGACTCGCAGGAGAAGGACCATGTGGTGCCCGAGGCAGCAATAGACCCTTGGAGACAAGTCGGCTGCAGGCCGATGTATTGAATCTAGACGCAATTTGAGTGTTCCATCATCATTACAAGGCCCTGAACGTTACAATTAACTATCATTTTTGCGACGGAATCGAAAATCTAGACTCACCGGAGACGGACCATGTGGTGCCCAAGGCAGCGATATCCCCTTGGAGACAAGTCGGCTGGAGGCCGATGTATTGAATCTCGACGCAATTTGAGAGTTCCATCGTCATTAGGAGGCCCTGAACGTTACAATTAACAATCATTTTTGCGTCGGATTCTAAAATCTAGACTCACAGGAGAAAGACCATGAGGTGCCTGAGGCAGCAACAGACCCTTGGAGACAAGTCGGCTGGAGGCCGATGTATTGAATCTCGACGCAATTTGAGTGTTCCATCGTCATTAGGAGGCCCTAAACGTTACAAATCACTATCAGTTTTGCGTCGGGTTCGAAAATCTAGACTCACAGGAGAAGGACCATGTGGTGCCCGAGGCAGCAATAGACCCTTGGAGACAAGTCGGCTGGAGGCCGATGTATTGAATCTCGACGCAATTTGAGTGTTCCATCGTCATTAGGAGGCCCTAAACGTTACAATTCACTTTCAGTTTTGCGTCGGGTTCGAAAATCTAGACTCACAGGGGAAGGATCATGTGGTGCCCGAGGCAGCAATAGACCCTTGGAGACAAGTCGGCTGGAGGCCGATGTATTGAATCTCGACGCAATTTGAGTGTTCCATCGGCATTAGGGGGCCCTGAACGTTACAATTAACTATCATTTTTGCGTCGGATTCGAAAATCTAGACTCACCGGAGACGGAAAATGTGGTGCCCGAGGCAGCGATATCCCCTTGGAGACAAGTCGGCTGGAGGCCGATGTATTGAATCTCGACGCAATTTGAGTGTTCCATCGTCTTTACAAGGCCCTGAACGTTACAATTAACTGTCATTTTTGCGTCGGATTCGAAAATCTAGACTCACAGGAGAACGACCATAAGGTGACCGAGGCAGCAATAGACCCTTGGAGACAAGTCGGCTGGTGGCCGATGTATTGAATCTCGACGCAATTTGAGAGTTCCATCGTCATTAGGAGGCCCTGAACGTTACAATTAACTATCATTTTTGCGTCGGATTCGAAAATCTAGACTCACAGGAGAAGGACCATGTGGTGCCCGAGGCAGCAATAGACCCTTGGAGACAAGTCGGCTGCAGGCCGATGTATTGAATCTAGACGCAATTTGAGTGTTCCATCGTCATTACAAGGCCCTGAACGTTACAATTAACTATCATTTTTGCGTCGGATTCGAAATTTTAGACTCACAGGAGAAATACCATGAGGTGCCTGAGGCAGCAACAGACCCTTGGAGACAAGTCAGCTGGAGGCCGATGTATTGAATCTCGACGTAATTTGAGTGTTCCATCGTCATTAGGAGGCCCTAAACGTTACAATTTACTATCAGTTTTGCGTCGGGTTCGAAAATCTAGCCTCACAGGAGAAGGACCATGTGGTGCCCGAGGCAGCGATATCCCCTTGGAGACAAGTCGGCTGGAGGACGATGTATTGAATCTCGACGCAATTTGAGAGTTCCATCGGCATTAGGAGGCCCTGAACGTTTCAATTAACTATCATTTTTGCGTCGGATTCGAAAATCTAGACTTACAAGAGAACGACCATAAGGTGCCCGAGGCAGCATTAGACCCTTGGAGGCAAGTCGGCTGGAGGCCGATGTATTGAATCTCGACGCAATTTGAGTGTTCCATCGTCATTAGGAGGGCCTAAACGTTACAATTAACTATCATTTTTGCGTCGGATTCGATAATCTAGACTTACAAGAGAACGACCATAAGGTGCCCGAGGCAGTAACAGACCCTTGGAGACAAGTCGCCTGGAGGCCGATGTATTGAATCTCGACGCAATTTGAGTGTTCCATCGGCATTAGGAGGCCATGAACGTTACAATTAACTTTCATCTTTGCGTCGGATTCGAAAATCTAGACTCACAGGAGAACGACCATAGGGTGCCCGAGGCAGCAAATGACCCTTGGAGACAAGTCGGCTGGAGGCCGATGTATTGAATCTCGACGCAATTTGAGTGTTCCATCGGCATTAGGAGGCCCTGAACGTTACAATTAACTATCATTTTTGCGTCGGATTCCAAAATCTAGACTCACCGGAGACGGAACATGTGGTGCCCGAGGCAGCGATATCCCCTTGGAGACAAGTCGGCTGCAGGCCGATGTATAGAATCTCGACGCAATTTGAGTGTTCCATCGTCATTACAAGGCCCTGAACGTTACAATTCACTATCATTTTTGCGTCGGATTCGAAAATCTAGACTCACAGGAGAACGACCATAAGGTGCCCGAGGCAGCAATAGACCCTTGGAGACAAGTCGGCTGGTGGCCGATGTATTGAATCTCGACGCAATTTGAGTGTTCCATCGGCATTAGGAGGCCCTGAACGTTACAATTAACTATCATTTTTGCGTCGGATTCGAAAATCTAGACTCACCGGAGACGGACCATGTGGTGCCCGAGGCAGCGATATCCCCTTGGAGACAAGTCGGCTGGAGGCCGATGTATTGAATCTCGACGCAATTTGAGAGTTCCATCGTCATTAGGAGGCCCTGAACGTTACAATTAACTATCATTTTTGCGTCGGATTCGAAAATCTAGACTCACAGGAGAAGGACCATGAGGTGCATGAGGCAGCAATAGACCCTTGGAGACAAGTCGGCTGGAGGCCGATGTATTGAATCTCGACGCAATTTGAGTGTTCCATCGTCATTAGGAGGCCCTAAACGTTACAATTCACTATCATTTTTGCGTCGGATTCGAAAATCTAGACTCGCAGGAGAAGGACCATGTGGTGCCCGAGGCAGCAATAGACCCTTGGAGACAAGTCGGCTGCAGGCCGATGTATTGAATCTAGACGCAATTTGAGTGTTCCATCATCATTACAAGGCCCTGAACGTTACAATTAACTATCATTTTTGCGACGGAATCGAAAATCTAGACTCACCGGAGACGGACCATGTGGTGCCCAAGGCAGCGATATCCCCTTGGAGACAAGTCGGCTGGAGGCCGATGTATTGAATCTCGACGCAATTTGAGAGTTCCATCGTCATTAGGAGGCCCTGAACGTTACAATTAACTATCATTTTTGCGTCGGAATCGATAATCTAGACATACAAGAGAATGACCATAAGGTGCCCGACGCAGCAACAGACCCTTGGAGACAAGTCGGCTGGAGGCCGATGTATTGAATCTCGACGCAATTTGAGTGTTCCATAGTCATTTGGAGGCCCTAAACGTTACAATTCACTATCATTTTTGCGTCGGATTCGAAAATCTAGACTCACAGGAGAAGGACCCATGTGGTGCCCGAGGCAGCAACAGACCCTTGGAGACAAGTCGGCTGCAGGCCGATGTATTGAATCTCGACGCAATTTGAGTGTTCCATCGTCACTACAAGGCCCTGAACGTTACAATTAAATATCATTTTTGCGTCGGATTCGAAAATCTAGACTCACAGGAGAAGGACCGTGAGGTGCCCGAGGCAGCAATAGACCCTTGGAGACAAGTCGGCTGGGGGCCGATGTATTGAATCTCGACGCAATTTGAGTGTTCCATCGTCACTACAAGGCCCTGAACGTTACAATTAACTATCATTTTTGCGTCGGATTCGAAAATCTAGACTCACAGGAGAAGGACCATGAGGTGCCCGAGGCAGCAATAGACCCTTGGAGACGGCTGGAGGCCGATGTATTGAATCTCGACGCAATTTGAGTGTTCCATCGTCATTAGGAGGCCCTAAACGTTACAATTCACTATCATTTTTGCGTCGGATTCGAAAATCTAGACTCGCAGGAGAAGGACCATGTGTACCCGAGGCAGCAATAGACCCTTGGGGACAAGTCGGCTGCAGGCCGATGTATTGAATCTAGACGAAATTTGAGTGTTCCATCGTCATTACAAGGCCCTGAACGTTACAATTAACTATCATTTTTGCGTCGGATTCGAAAATTTAGACTCACAGGAGAAAGACCATGAGGTGCCTGAGGCAGCAACAGACCCTTGGAGACAAGTCGGCTGGAGGCCGATGTATTGAATCTCGACGCAATTTGAGTGTTCCATCGTCATTAGGAGGCCCTAAACGTTACAAATCACTATCAGTTTTGCGTCGGGTTCGAAAATCTAGACTCACAGGAGAAGGACCATGTGGTGCCCGAGGCAGCAATAGACCCTTGGAGACAAGTCGGCTGGAGGCCGATGTATTGAATCTCGACGCAATTTGAGTGTTCCATCGTCATTAGGAGGCCCTAAACGTTACAATTCACTTTCAGTTTTGCGTCGGGTTCGAAAATCTAGACTCACAGGGGAAGGATCATGTGGTGCCCGAGGCAGCAATAGACCCTTGGAGACAAGTCGGCTGGAGGCCGATGTATTGAATCTCGACGCAATTTGAGTGTTCCATCGGCATTAGGGGGCCCTGAACGTTACAATTAACTATCATTTTTGCGTCGGATTCGAAAATCTAGACTCACCGGAGACGGAAAATGTGGTGCCCGAGGCAGCGATATCCCCTTGGAGACAAGTCGGCTGGAGGCCGATGTATTGAATCTCGACGCAATTTGAGTGTTCCATCGTCTTTACAAGGCCCTGAACGTTACAATTAACTATCATTTTTGCGTCGGATTCGAAAATCTAGACTCACAGGAGAACGACCATAAGGTGACCGAGGCAGCAATAGACCCTTGGAGACAAGTCGGCTGGTGGCCGATGTATTGAATCTCGACGCAATTTGAGAGTTCCATCGTCATTAGGAGGCCCTGAACGTTACAATTAACTATCATTTTTGCGTCGGATTCGAAAATCTAGACTCACAGGAGAAGGACCATGTGGTGCCCGAGGCAGCAATAGACCCTTGGAGGCAAGTCGGCTGCAGGCCGATGTATTGAATCTAGACGCAATTTGAGTGTTCCATCGTCATTACAAGGCCCTGAACGTTACAATTACCTATCATTTTTGCGTCGGATTCGAAATTTTAGACTCACAGGAGAAATACCATGAGGTGCCTGAGGCAGCAACAGACCCTTGGAGACAAGTCAGCTGGAGGCCGATGTATTGAATGTCGACGTAATTTGAATGTTCCATCGTCATTAGGAGGCCCTAAACGTTACAATTCACTATCAGTTTTGCGTCGGGTTCGAAAATCTAGACTCACAGGAGAAGGACCATGTGGTGCCCGAGGCAGCAATAGACCCTTGGAGACAAGTCGGCTGGAGGCCGATGTATTGAATCTCGACGGAATTTGAGTGTTCCATCGTCATTAGGAGGCCCTAAACGTTACAATTCACTATCAGTTTTGCGTCGGGTTCGAAAATCTAGACTCACAGGAGAAGGATCATGTGGTGCCCGAGGCAGCAATAGACCCTTGGAGAAAAGTCGGCTGGAGGCCGATGTATTGAATCTCGACGCAATTTGAGTGTTCCATCGGCATTAGGGGGCCCTGAACGTTACAATTAAGTATCATTTTTTGCGTCGGATTCGAAAATCTAGACTCACCGGAGACGGAAAATGTGGTGCCCGAGGCAGCGATATCCCCTTGGAGACAAGTCGGCTGGAGGCCGATGTATTGAATCTCGACGCAATTTGAGAGTTCCATCGTCATTAGGAGGCCCTGAACGTTACAATTCACTATCATTTTTGCGTCGGATTCGAAAATCTAGACCCACAGGAGAAGGACCATGTGGTGCCCGAGGCAGCAACAGACCCTTTTAGACAAGTCGGCTGGAGGCCGATGTATTGAATCTCGACGAAATTTGAGTGTTCCATCGTCATTACAAGGCCCTGAACGTTACAATTAACTATCATTTTTGCGTCGGATTCGAAAATTAGACTCACAGGAGAAAGACCATGAGGTGCCTGAGGCAGCAACAGACCCTTGGAGACAAGTCGGCTGGAGGCCGATGTATTGAATCTCGACGCAATTTGAGTGTTCCATCGTCATTAGGAGGCCCTAAACGTTACAAATCACTATCAGTTTTGCGTCGGGTTCGAAAATCTAGACTCACAGGAGAAGGACCATGAGGTGCCCGAGGCAGCTATAGACCCTTGGTGACAAGTCGGCTGCAGGCCGATGTATTGAATCTCGACGCAATTTGAGTGTTCCATCGTCATTAGGAGGCCCTAAACGTTACAATTCACTTTCAGTTTTGCGTCGGGTTCGAAAATCTAGACTCACAGGAGAAGGATCATGTGGTGCCCGAGGCAGCAATAGACCCTTGGAGACAAGTCGGCTGGAGGCCGATGTATTGAATCTCGACGCAATTTGAGTGTTCCATCGGCATTAGGGGGCCCTGAACGTTACAATTAACTATCATTTTTGCGTCGGATTCGAAAATCTAGACTCACCGGAGACGGAAAATGTGGTGCCCGAGGCAGCGATATCCCCTTGGAGACAAGTCGGCTGGAGGCGATGTATTGAATCTCGACGCAATTTGAGTGTTCCATCGTCATTACAAGGCCCTGAACGTTACAATTAACTATCATTTTTGCGTCGGATTCGAAAATCTAGACTCACAGGAGAACGACCATAAGGTGACCGAGGCAGCAATAGACCCTTGGAGACAAGTCGGCTGGTGGCCGATGTATTGAATCTCGACGCAATTTGAGAGTTCCATCGTCATTAGGAGGCCCTGAACGTTACAATTAACTATCATTTTTGCGTCGGATTCGAAAATCTAGACTCACAGGAGAAGGACCATGTGGTGCCCGAGGCAGCATTAGACCCTTGGAGACAAGTCGGCTGCAGGCCGATGTATTAAATCTAGACGCAATTTGAGTGTTCCATCGTCATTACAAGGCCCTGAACGTTACAATTAACTATCATTTTTGCGTCGGATTCGAAAATTTAGACTCACAGGAGAAATACCATGAGGTGCCTGAGGCAGCAACAGACCCTTGGAGACAAGTCAGCTGGAGGCCGATGTATTGAATCTCGACGTAATTTGAGTGTTCCATCGTCATTAGGAGGCCCTAAACGTTACAATTCACTATCAGTTTTGCGTCGGGTTCGAAAATCTAGACTCACAGGAGAAGGACCATGTGGTGCCCGAGGCAGCAATAGACCCTTGGAGACAAGTCGGCTGGAGGCCGATGTAATGAATCTCGACGCAATTTGAGAGTTCCATCGTCATTAGGAGGCCCTAAACGTTACAATTCACTATCAGTTTTGCGTCGGGTTCGAAAATCTAGACTCACAGGAGAAGGATCATGTGGTGCCCGAGGCAGCAATAGACCCTTGGAGACAAGTCGGCTGGAGGCCGATGTATTGAATCTCGACGCAATTTGAGTGTTCCATCGGCATTAGGGGGCCCTGAACGTTACAATTAACTATCATTTTTGCGTCGGATTCGAAAATCTAGACTCACTGGAGACGGAAAATGTGGTGCCCGAGGCAGCGATATCCCCTTGGAGACAAGTCGGCTGGAGGCCGATGTATTGAATCTCGACGCAATTTGAGAGTTCCATCGTCATTAGGAGGCCCTGAACGTTACAATTCACTATCATTTTTGCGTCGGATTCGAAAATCTAGACTCACAGGAGAAGGACCATGTGGTGCCCGAGGCAGCAACAGACCCTTTTAGACAAGTCGGCTGGAGGCCGATGTATTGAATCTCGACGCAATGTGAGTGTTCCATCGGCATTAGGAGGCCCTGAACGTTACAATTAACTATCATTTTTGCGTCGGATTCGAAAATCTAGACTCACCGGAGAAGGACCATGTGGTGCCCGAGGCAGCAATAGACCCTTGGAGACTAGTCGTCTGCAGGCCGATGTATTGAATCTCGACGCAATTTGAGTGTTCCATCGTCATTACAAGGCCCTGAACATTATAATTAACTATCATTTTTGCGTCGGATTCGAAAATTTAGACTCACAGGAGAAAGACCATGAGGTGCCTGAGTCAGCAACAGACCCTTGGAGACAAGTCGGCTGGAGGCCGATGTATTGAATCTCGACACAATTTGAGTGTTCCATCGTCATTAGGTGGCCCTAAACGTTACAATTCACTATCAGTTTTGCGTCGGGTTCGAAAATCTAGACTCACAGGAGAAGGACCATGTGGTGCCCGACGCAGCAATAGACCCTTGGAGACAAGTCGGCTGGAGGCCGATGTATTGAATCTCGACGCAATTTGAGTGTTCCATCGTCATTACAAGGCCCTGAACGTTACAATTAACTATCATTTTTGCGTCGGATTCGAAAATCTAGACTCACAGGAGAACGACCATAAGGTGCCCGAGGCAGCAATAGACCCTTGGAGACAAGTCGGCTGGTGGCCGATGTATTGAATCTCGACGCAATTTGAGTGTTCCATCGGCATTAGGAGGCCCTGAACGTAACAATTAACTATCATTTTTGCGTCGGATTCGAAAATCTAGACTCACCGGAGACGGACCATGTGGTGCCCGAGGCAGCGATATCCCCTTGGAGACAAGTCGGCTGGAGGCCGATGTATTGAATCTCGACGCAATTTGAGTGTTCCATCGTCATTAGGAGGCCCCAAACGTTACAATTCACTATCAGTTTTGCGTCGGGTTCGAAAATCTAGACTCACAGGAGAAGGACCATGTGGTGCCCGAGGCAGCAATAGACCCTTGGAGACAAGTCGGCTGGAGGCCGATGTATTGAATCTCGACGCAATTTGAGTGTTCCATCGGCATTAGGAGGCCCTGAACGTTACAATTAACTATCATTTTTTCGTCGGATTCGAAAATCTAGACTTACCGGAGACGGACCATGTGGTGCCCGAGGCAGCGATATCCCCTTGGAGACAAGTCGGCTGGAGGCCGATGTATTGAATCTCGACGCAATTTGAGTGTCCCATCGTCATTAGGAGGCCCTAAACGTTACAATTAACTATCATTATTGCGTCGGATTCGATAATCTAAAATCACAGGAGAACAACCATAAGGTGTCCGAGGCAGCAACAGACCCTTGGAGACAAGTAGGCTGGAGGCCGATGTACTGAATCTCGACGCAATTTGAGTGTTCCATCGTCATTACAAGGCCCTGAACGTTACAATTAACTATCATTTTTGCGTCGGATTCGAAAATCTAGACTCACCGGAGACGGACCATGTGGTGCCCGAGGCAGCGATATCCCTTGGAGACAAGTCGGCTGGAGGACGATGTATTGAATCTCGACGCAATTTGAGAGTTCCATCGGCATTAGGAGGCCCTGAACGTTTCAATTAACTATCATTTTTGCGTCGGATTCGAAAATCTAGACTTACAAGAGAACGACCATAAGGTGCCCGAGGCAGCATTAGACCCTTGGAGACAAGTCGGCTGGAGGCCGATGTATTGAATCTCGACGCAATTTGAGTGTTCCATCGTCATTAGGAGGCCCTAAACTTTACAATGCACTATCATTTTTGCGTCGGATTCGAAAATCTAGACTCACAGGAGAAGGACCATGTGGTGCCCGAGGCAGCAACAGACCCTTGGAGACAAGTCGGCTGCAGGCCGATGTATTGAATCTCGACGCAATTTGAGTGTTCCATCGTCACTACAAGGCCCTGAACGTTACAATTAACTATCATTTTTGCGTCGGATTCGATAATCTAGACTTACAAGAGAACGACCATAAGGTGCCAGAGGCAGTAACAGACCCTTGGAGACAAGTCGGCTGGAGGCCGATGTATTGAATCTCGACGCAATTTGAGAGTTCCATCGTCATTAGGAGTCCCTGAACGTTACAATTCACTATC
This sequence comes from Schistocerca americana, assembly GCF_021461395.2. Classification (NCBI taxonomy): domain Eukaryota; kingdom Metazoa; phylum Arthropoda; class Insecta; order Orthoptera; family Acrididae; genus Schistocerca; species Schistocerca americana. Next base: position 33,944 of record NW_025726110.1, read on the forward strand.
ATTTTTGCGTCGGATTCGAAAATCTAGACTCACAGGAGAAGGACCATGTGGTGCCCGAGGCAGCAACAGACCCTTTTAGACAAGTCGGCAGGAGGCCGATGTATTGAATCTCGACGCAATTTGAGTGTTCCATCGGCATTAGGAGGCCCTGAACGTTACAATTAACTATCATTTTTACGTCGGATTCGAAAATCTAGACTCACCGGAGACGGACCATGTGGTGCCCGAGGCAGCGATATCCCCTTGGAGACAAGTCGGCTGGAGGCCGATGTATTGGATCTCGACGCAATTTGAGTGTTCCATCGGCATTAGGAGGCCCTGAACGTTACAATTAACTATCATTTTTGCGTCGGATTCGAAAATCTAGACTCACAGGAGAACGACCATAAGGTGCCCGAGGCAGCAACAGACCCTTGGAGACAAGTCGGCTGGTGGCCGATGTATTGAATCTCGACGCAATTTGAGTGTTCCATCGTCATTAGGAGGCCCTAAACTTTACAATTCACTATCATTTTTGCGTCGGATTCGAAAATCTAGACTCACAGGAGAAGGACCATGTGGTGCCCGAGGCAGCAACAGACCCTTGGAGACAAGTCGGCTGCAGGCCGATGTATTGAATCTCGACGCAATTTGAGTGTTCCATCGTCACTACAAGGCCCTGAACGTTACAATTAACTATCATTTTTGCGTCGGATTCGAAAATCTAGACTCACAGGAGAAGGACCATGTGGTGCCCGAGGCAGCAATAGACCCTTGGAGACAAGTCGGTTGGAGGCCGATGTATTGAATCTCGACGCAATTTGAGTGTTCCATCGTCATTAGGAGGCCCTAATCGTTACAATTCACTATCATTTTTGCGTCGGATTCGAAAATCTAGACTCGCAGGAGAAGGACCATGTGGTGCCCGAGGCAGCAATAGACCCTTGGAGACAAGTCGGCTGCAGGCCGATGTATTGAATCTCGACGCAATTTGAGTGTTCCATCGTCATTACAAGGCCCTGAACGTTACAATTAACTATCATTTTTGCGTCGGATTCGAAAATCTAGATTCACAGGAGAACGACCATAAGGTGCCCGAGGCAGCAATAGACCCTTGGAGACAAGTCGGCTGGTGGCCGATGTATTGAATCTCGACGCAATTTGAGTGTTCCATCGGCATTAGGAGGCCCTGAACGTTACAATTAACTATCATTTTTGCGTCGGATTCGAAAATCTAGACTCACCGGAGACGGACCATGTGGTGCCCGAGGCAGCGATATCCCCTTGGAGACAAGTCGACTGGAGGCCGATGTATTGAATCTCGACGCAATTTGAGAGTTCCATCGTCATTAGGAGGCCCTGAACGTTACAATTAACTATCATTATTGCGTCGGATTCCAAAATCTAGACTCACAGGAGAAGGACCATGAGGTGCACGAGGCAGCTATAGACCCTTGGAGACAAGTCGGCTGCAGGCCGATGTATTGAATCTCGACGCAATTTGAGTGTTCCATCGTCATTAGGAGGCCCTAAACGTTACAATTCACTATCAGTTTTGCGTCGGGTTCGAAAATCTAGACTCACAGGAGAAGGACCATGTGGTGCCCGAGGCAGCAATAGACCCTTGGAGACAAGTCGGCTGGAGGCCGATGTATTGAATCTCGACGCAATTTGAGTGTTCCATCGGCATTAGGAGGCCCTGAACGTTACAATTAACTATCATTTTTGCGTCGGATTCGAAAATCTAGACTCACCGGAGACGGACCATGTGGTGCCCGAGGCAGCGATATCCCCTTGGAGACAAGTCGGCTGGAGGCCGATGTATTAAATCTCGACGCAATTTGAGAGTTCCATCATCATTAGGAGGCCCTGAACGTTACAATTAACAATCATTTTTGCGTCGGATTCGAAAATCTAGACTTACAAGAGAACGAACGTAAGGTTCCCGAGGCAGCATTAGACCCTTGGAGACAAGTCGGCTGGAGGACGATGTATTGAATCTCGACGCAATTTGAGTGTCCCATCGTCATTAGGAGGCCCTAAACGTTACAATTAACTATCATTATTGCGTCGGATCCGATAATCTAAAATCACAGGAGAACGACCATAAGGTGCCCGAGGCAGCAATAGACCCTTGGAGACAAGTCGGCTGGTGGCCGATGTATTGAATGTCGACGCAATTTGAGTGTTCCATCGGCATTAGGAGGCCCTGAACGTTACAATTAACTATCATTTTTGCGTCGGATTCGAAAATCTAGACTCACCGGAGACGGACCATGTGGTGCCCGAGGCAGCGATATCCCCTTGGAGACAAGTCGGCTGGAGGCCGATGTATTGAATCTCGACGCAATTTGAGAGTTCCATCGTCATTAGGAGGCCCTGAACGTTACAATTAACTATCATTATTGCGTCCGATTCGAAAATCTAGATTCACAGGAGAACGACCATAAGGTGCCCGAGGCAGCAATAGACCCTTGGAGACAAGTCGGCTGGTGGCCGATGTATTGAATCTCGACGCAATTTGGGTGTTCCATCGGCATTAGGAGGCCCTGAACGTTACAATTAACTATCATTTTTGCGTCGGATTCGAAAATCTAGACTCACCGGAGACGGACCATGTGGTGCCCGAGGCAGCGATATCCCCTTGGAGACAAGTCGGCTGGAGGCCGATGTATTGAATCTCGACGCAATTTGAGAGTTCCATCGTCATTAGGAGGCCCTGAACGTTACAATTAACTATCATTATTGCGTCGGATTCGAAAATCTAGACTCACAGGAGAAGGACCATGAGGTGCCCGAGGCAGCTATAGACCCTTGGAGACAAGTCGGCTGGAGGCCGATGTATTGAATCTCGACGCAATTTGAGTGTTCCATCGGCATTAGGAGGCCCTGAACGTTACAATTAACTATCATTTTTGCGTCGGATTCGAAAATCTAGACTCACCGGAGACGGACCATGTGGTGCCCGAGGCAGCGATATCCCCTTGGAGACAAGTCGGCTGGAGGCCGATGTATTGAATCTCGACGCAATTTGAGAGTTCCATCATCATTAGGAGGCCCTGAACGTTACAATTAACAATCATTTTTGCGTCGGATTCGAAAATCTAGACTTACAAGAGAACGAACGTAAGGTTCCCGAGGCAGCATTAGACCCTTGGAGACAAGTCGGCTGGAGGACGATGTATTGAATCTCGACGCAATTTGAGTGTCAAATCGTCATTAGGAGGCCCTAAACGTTACAATTAACTATCATTATTGCGTCGGATTCGATAATCTAAAATCACAGGAGAACGACCATAAGGTGCCCGAGGCAGCAATAGACCCTTGGAGACAAGTCGGCTGGTGGCCGATGTATTGAATCTCGACGCAATTTGAGTGTTCCATCGGCATTAGGAGGCCCTGAACGTTACAATTAACTATCATTTTTGCGTCGGATTCGAAAATCTAGACTCACCGGAGACGGACCATGTGGTGCCCGAGGCAGCGATATCCCCTTGGAGACAAGTCGGCTGGGGGCCGATGTATTGAATCTCGACGCAATTTGAGAGTTCCATCGTCATTAGGAGGCCCTGAACGTTACAATTAACTATCATTATTGCGTCGGATTCGAAAATCTAGACTCACAGGAGAAGGACCATGAGGTGCCCGAGGCAGCAATAGACCCTTGGAGACAAGTCGGCTGCAGGCCGATGTATTGAATCTCGACGCAATTTGAGTGTTCCATCGTCATTAGGAGGCCCTAAACGTTACAATTCACTATCATTTTTGCGTCGGATTCGAAAATCTAGACTCGCAGGAGAAGGACCATGTGGTGCCCGAGGCAGCAATAGACCCTTGGAGACAAGTCGGCTGCAGGCCGATGTATTGAATCTAGACGCAATTTGAGTGTTCCATCGTCATTACAAGGCCCTGAACGTTACAATTAACTATCATTTTTGCGTCGGATTCGAAAATTTAGACTCACAGGAGAAAGACCATGAGGTGCCTGAGGCAGCAACAGACCCTTGGAGACAAGTCGGCTGGAGGCCGATGTATTGAATATCGACGCAATTTGAGTGTTCCATCGTCATTAGGAGGCCCTAAACGTTACAATTCACTATCAGTTTTGCGTCGGGTTCGAAAATCTAGACTCACAGGAGAAGGACCATGTGGTGCCCGAGGCAGCAATAGACCCTTGGAGACAAGTCGGCTGGAGGCCGATGTATTGAATCTCGACGCAATTTGAGTGTTCCATCGTCATTAGGAGGCCCTAAACGTTACAATTCACTATCAGTTTTGCGTCGGGTTCGAAAATCTAGACTCACAGGAGAAGGACCATGTGGTGCCCGAGGCAGCAATAGACCCTTGGAGACAAGTCGGCTGGAGGCCGATGTATTGAATCTCGACGCAATTTGAGTGTTCCATCGGCATTAGGAGGCCCTGAACGTTACAATTAACTATCATTTTTGCGTCGGATTCGAAAATCTAGACTCACCGGAGACGGACCATGTGGTGCCCGAGGCAGCGATATCCCCTTGGAGACAAGTCGGCTGGAGGCCGATGTATTGAATCTCGACGCAATTTGAGAATTCCATCATCATTAGGAGGCCCTGAACGTTACAATTAACAATCATTTTTGCGTCGGATTCGAAAATCTAGACTTACAAGAGAACGAACGTAAGGTTCCCGAGGCAGCATTAGACCCTTGGAGACAAGTCGGCTGGAGGACGATGTATTGAATCTCGACGCAATTTGAGTGTCCCATCGTCATTAGGAGGCCCTAAACGTTACAATTAACTATCATTATTGCGTCGGATTCGATAATCTAAAATCACAGGAGAACAACCATAAGGTGCCCGAGGCAGCAACAGACCCTTGGAGACAAGTCGGCTGGAGGCCGATGTATTGAATCTCGACGCAATTTGAGTGTTCCATCGGCATTAGGAGGCCATGAACGTTACAATTAACTTTCATCTTTGCGTCGGATTCGAAAATCTAGACTCACAGGAGAACGACCATAGGGTGCCCGAGGCAGCAATTGACCCTTGGAGACAAGTCGGCTGGAGACCGATGTATTGAATCTCGACGCAATTTGAGTGTTCCATCGGCATTAGGAGGCCCTGAACGTTACAATTAACAATCATTTTTGCGTCGGATTCGAAAATCTAGACTCACCGGAGACGGAACATGTGGTGCCCGAGGCAGCGATATCCCCTTGGAGACAAGTCGGCTGGAGGCCGATGTATTGAATCTCGACGCAATTTGAGAGTTCCATCGTCATTAGGAGGCCCTGAACGTTACAATTCACTATCATTTTTGCGTCGGATTCGAAAATCTAGACTCACAGGAGAAGGACCATGTGGTGCCCGAGGCAGCAACAGACCCTTTTAGACAAGTCGGCTGGAGGCCGATGTATTGAATCTCGACGCAATTTGAGTGTTCCATCGGCATTAGGAGGCCCTGAACGTTACAATTAACTATCATTTTTGCGTCGGATTCGAAAATCTAGACTCACCGGAGACGGACCATGTGGTGCCCGAGGCAGCGATATCCCCTTGGAGACAAGTCGGCTGGAGGCCGATGTATTGGATCTCGACGCAATTTGAGTGTTCCATCGGCATTAGGAGGCCCTGAACGTTACAATTAACTATCATTTTTGCGTCGGATTCGAAAATCTAGACTCACAGGAGAACGACCATAAGGTGCCCGAGGCAGCAACAGACCCTTGGAGACAAGTCGGCTGGTGGCCGATGTATTGAATCTCGACGCAATTTGAGTGTTCCATCGGCATTAGGAGGCCCTAATCGTTACAATTCACTATCATTTTTGCGTCGGATTCAAAAATCTAGACTCGCAGGAGAAGGACCATGTGGTGCCCGAGGCAGCAATAGACCCTTGGAGACAAGTCGGCTGCAGGCCGATGTATTGAATCTCGACGCAATTTGAGTGTTCCATCGGCATTAGGAGGCCCTGAACGTTACAATTAACTATCATTTTTGCGTCGGATTCGAAAATCTAGACTCACCGGAGACGGACCATGTGGTGCCCGAGGCAGCGATATCCCCTTGGAGACAAGTCGGCTGGAGGCCGATGTATTGAATCTCGACGCAATTTGAGATTTCCATCGTCATTAGGAGGCCCTGAACGTTACAATTAACTATCATTATTGCGTCGGATTCGATAATCTAAAATCACAGGAGAACAACCATAAGGTGCCCGAGGCAGCAACAGACCCTTGGAGACAAGTAGGCTGGAGGCCGATGTACTGAATCTCGACGCAATTTGAGTGTTCCATCGTCATTACAAGGCCCTGAACGTTACAATTAACTATCATTTTTGCGTCGGATTCGAAAATCTATACTCACCGGAGACGGACCATGTGGTGCCCGAGCCACCAATATCCCCTTGGAGACAAGTCGGCTGGAGGCCGATGTATTGAATCCCGACGCAATTTGAGAGTTCCATCGTCATTAGGAGGCCCTGAACGTTACAATTAACAATCATTTTTGCGTCGGATTCGAAAATCTAGACTCACAGGAGAACGACCATAAGGTGCCCCAGGCAGCAATAGACCCTTGGAGACAAGTCGGCTGGAGGACGATGTATTGAATCTCGACGCAATTTGAGAGTTCCATCGGCATTAGGAGGCCCTGAACGTTTCAATTAACTATCATTTTTGCGTCGGATTCGAAAATCTAGACTTACAAGAGAACGACCATAAGGTGCCCGAGGCAGCATTAGACCCTTGGAGACAAGTCGGCTGGAGGCCGATGTATTGAATCTCGACGCAATTTGAGTGTTCCATCGTCATTAGGAGGCCCTAAACGTTACAATTCACTATCATTTTTGCGTCGGATTCGAAAATCTAGACTCGCAGGAGAAGGACCATGTGGTGCCCGAGGCAGCAATAGACCCTTGGAGCCAAGTCGGCTGCAGGCCGATGTATTGAATCTAGACGCAATTTGAGTGTTCCATCGTCATTACAAGGCCCTGAACGTTACAATTAACTATCATTTTTGCGACGGATTCGAAAATTTAGACTCACAGGAGAAAGACCATGAGGTGCCTGAGGCAGCAACAGACCCTTGGAGACAAGTCGGCTGGAGGCCGATGTATTGAATCTCGACGCAATTTGAGTGTTCCATCGTCATTAGGAGGCCCTAAACGTTACAATTCACTATCAGTTTTGCGTGGGGTTCGAAAATCTAGACTCACAGGAGACGGAACATGTGGTGCCCGAGGCAGCAATAGACCCTTGGAGACAAGTCGGCTGGAGGCCGATGTATTGAATCCCGACGCAATTTGAGTGTTCCATCGTCATTAGGAGGCCCTAATCGTTACAATTCACTATCAGTTTTGCGTCGGGTTCGAAAATCTAGACTCACAGGAGAAGGACCATGTGGTGCCCGAGGCAGCAATAGACCCTTGGAGACAAGTCGGCTGGAGGCCGATGTATTGAATCTCGACGCAATTTGAGTGTTCCATCGGCATTAGGAGGCCCTGAACGTTACAATTAACTATCATTTTTGCGTCGGATTCGAAAATCTAGACTCACCGGAGACGGACCATGTGGTGCCCGAGGCAGCAATAGACCCTTGGAGACAAGTCGGCTGGAGGCCGATGTATTGAATCTCGACGCAATTTGAGTGTTCATTCGTCATTAGGAGGCCCTAAACGTTACAATTCACTATCAGTTTTGCGTCGGGTTCGAAAATCTAGACTCACAGGAGAAGGACCATGTGGTGCCCGAGGCAGCAATAGACCCTTGCAGACAAGTCGGCTGGAGGCCGATGTATTTAATCTCGACGCAATTTGAGTGTTCCATCGGCATTAGGAGGCCCTGAACGTTACAATAAACTATCATTTTTGCGTCGGATTCGAAAATTTAGACTCACCGGAGCCGACCATGTGGTGCCCGAGGCAGCGATATCCCCTTGGAGACAAGTCGGCTGGAGGCCGATGTATTGAATCTCGACGCAATTTGAGAGTTCCGTCATCATTAGGAGGCCCTGAACGTTACAATTAACAATCATTTTTGCGTCGGATTCGAAAATCTAGACTTACAAGAGAACGAACGTAAGGTTCCCGAGGCAGCATTAGACCCTTGGAGACAAGTCGGCTGGAGGACGATGTATTGAATCTCGACGCAATTTGAGTGTCCCATCGTCATTAGGAGGCCCTAAAAGTTACAATTAACTATCATTATTGCGTCGGATTCGATAATCTAAAATCACAGGAGAACAACCATAAGGTGCCCGAGGCAGCAACAGACCCTTGGAGACAAGTAGGCTGGAGGCCGATGTACTGAATCTCGACGCAATTTGAGTGTTCCATCGTCATTACAAGGCCCTGAACGTTACAATTAACTATCATTTTTGCGTCGGATTCGAAAATCTAGACTCACCGGAGACGGACCATGTGGTGCCCGAGGCAGCGATATCCCCTTGGAGACAAGTCGGCTGGAGGCCGATGTATTGAAGCCCGACGCAATTTGAGAGTTCCATCGTCATTAGGAGGCCCTGAACGTAACAATTAACAATCATTTTTGCGTCGGATTCGAAAATCTAGACTCACAGGAGAACGACCATAAGGTGCCCCAGGCAGCAATAGACCCTTGGAGACAAGTCGGCTGGAGGACGATGTATTGAATCTCGACGCAATTTTAGAGTTCCATCGGCATTAGGAGGCCCTGAACGTTTCAATTAACTATCATTTTTGCGTCGGATTCGAAAATCTAGACTTACAAGAGAACGACCATAAGGTGCCCGAGGCAGCATTAGACCCTTGGAGACAAGTCGGCTGGAGGCCGATGTATTGAATTTCGACGCAATTTGAGTGTTCCATCGGCATTAGGTGGCCCTGAACGTTACAATTAACTATCATTTTTGCGTCAGATTCGAAAATCTAGACTCACCGGAGACGGACCATGTGGTGCCCGAGGCAGCGATATCCCCTTGGAGATATTTTTGCGTCGGATTCGAAAATCTAGACTTACAAGAGAACGACAATAAGGTGCCCGAGGCAGCAATAGACCCTTGGAGACAAGTCGGCTGGAGGCCGATGTATTGAATCTCGACGCAATTTGAGTGTTCCATCGCCAATAGGAGGCCCTGAACGTTACAATTAACTATCATTTTTGCGTCGGATTCGAAAATCTAGACTCACAGGAGAACGACCATAAGGTGCCCGAGGCAGCAACAGACCCTTGGAGACAAGTCGGCTGGAGGCCGATGTATTGCAACTCGACGCAATTTGAGTGTTCCATCGTCATTAGGAGGCCTTAAACGTTACAATTCACTATCATTTTTGCGTCGGATTCGAAAATCTAGACTCACAGGAGAAGGACCATGTGGTGCCCGAGGCAGCAATACACCCCTGGAGACAAGTCGGCTGCAGGCCGATGTATTGAATCTCGACGCAATTTGAGTGTTCCATCGTCATTACAAGGCCCTAAACGTTACAATTAACTATCATTTTTGCGTCGGATTCGAAAATCTAGACTCACAGGAGAACGACCATAAGGTGCCCGAGGCAGCAATAGACCCTTGGAGACAAGTCGGCTGGAGGCCGATGTATTGAATTTCGACGCAATTTGAGTGTTCCATCGGCATTAGGTGGCCCTGAACGTTACAATTAACTATCATTTTTGCGTCAGATTCGAAAATCTAGACTCACCGGAGACGGACCATGTGGTGCCCGAGGCAGCGATATCCCCTTGGAGATATTTTTGCGTCGGATTCGAAAATCTAGACTTACAAGAGAACGACAATAAGTTGCCCGAGGCAGCAATAGACCCTTGGAGACAAGTCGGCTGGAGGACGATGTATTGAATCTCGACGCAATTTGAGTGTTCCATCGTCATTAGGAGGCCCTAAACGTTACAATTAACTATCATTTTTGCGTCGGATTCGATAATCTAGACTTACAAGAGAACGACCATAAGGTGCCCGAGGCAGTAACAGACCCTTGGAGACAAGTCGGCTGGAGGCCGATGTATTGAATCTCGACGCAATTTGAGTGTTCCATCGGCATTAGGAGGCCATGAACGTTACAATTAACTTTCATCTTTGCGTCGGATTCGAAAATCTAGACTCACAGGAGAACGACCATAGGGTGCCCGAGGCAGCAATTGACCCTTGGAGACAAGTCGGCTGGAGGCCGATGTATTGAATCTCGACGCAATTTGAGTGTCCCATCGTCATTAGGAGGCCCTAAACGTTACAATTAACTATCATTATTGCGTCGGATTCGATAATCTAAAATCACAGGAGAACATTCATGAGGTGCCCGAGGCAGCAACAGACCCTTGGAGACAAGTAGGCTGGAGGCCGATGTACTGAATCTCGACGCAATTTGAGTGTTCCATCGTCATTACAAGGCCCTGAACGTTACAATTAACTATCATTTTTGTGTCGGATTCGAAAATCTAGACTCACCGGAGACGGACCATGTGGTGCCCGAGGCAGCGATATCCCCTTGGAGACAAGTCGGCTGGAGGCCGATGTATTGAATCCCGACGCAATTTGAGAGTTCCATCGTCATTAGGAGGCCCTGAACGTTACAATTAACAATCATTTTTGCGTCGGAATCGAAAATCTAGACTCACAGGAGAACGACCATAAGGTGCCCCAGGCAGCAATAGACCCTTGGAGACAAGTCGGCTGGAGGACGATGTATTGAATCTCGACGCAATTTGAGAGTTCCATCGGCATTAGGAGGCCCTGAACGTTTCAATTAACTATCATTTTTGCGTCGGATTCGAAAATCTAGACTTACAAGAGAACGACCATAAGGTGCCCGAGGCAGCATTAGACCCTTGGAGACAAGTCGGCTGGAGGCCGATGTATTGAATCTCGACGCAATTTGAGTGTTCCATCGTCATTAGGAGGCCCTAAACGTTACAATTAACTATCATTTTTGCGTCGGATTCGATAATCTAGACTTACAGAAGAACGACCATAAGGTGCCCGAGGCAGTAACAGACCCTTGGAGACAAGTCGGCTGGAGGCCGATGTATTGAATCTCGACGCAATTTGAGTGTTCCATCGGCATTGGGAGGCCATGAACGTTACTATTAACTTTCATCTTTGCGTCGGATTCGAAAATCTAGACTCACAGGAGAACGACCATAGGGTGCCCGAGGCAGCAATTGACTCTTGGAGACAAGTCGGCTGGAGGCCGATGTATTGAATCTCGACGCAATTTGAGTGTTCCATCGGCATTAGGAGGCCCTGAACGTTACAATTAACTATCATTTTTGCGTCGGATTCGAAAATCTAGACTCACCGGAGACGGAACATGTGGTGCCCGAGGCAGCGATATCCCCTTGGAGACAAGTCGGCTGGAGGCCGATGTATTGAATCTCGACGCAATTTGAGATTTCCATCGTCATTAGGAGGCCCTGAAAGTTACAATTCACTATCATTTTTGCGTCGGATTCGAAAATCTAGACTCACAGGAGAAGGACCATGTGGTGCCCGAGGCAGCAACAGACCCTTTTAGACAAGTCGGCTGGAGGCCGATGTATTGAATCTCGACGCAATTTGAGTGTTCCATCGTCATTAGGAGGCCCTAATCGTTACAATTCACTATCAGTTTTGCGTCGGGTTCGAAAATCTAGACTCACAGGAGAAGGACCATGTGGTGCCCGAGGCAGCAATAGACCCTTGGAGACAAGTCGGCTGGAGGCCGATGTATTGAATCCCGACGCAATTTGAGTGTTCCATCGTCATTAGGAGGCCCTAATCGTTACAATTCACTATCAGTTTTGCGTCGGGTTCGAAAATCTAGACTCACAGGAGAAGGACCATGTGGTGCCCGAGGCAGCAATAGACCCTTGGAGACAAGTCGGCTGGAGGCCGATGTATTGAATCTCGACGCAATTTGAGTGTTCCATCGGCATTAGGAGGCCCTGAACGTTACAATTAACTATCATTTTTGCGTCGGATTCGAAAATCTAGACTCACCGGAGACGGACCATGTGGTGCCCGAGGCAGCAATAGACCCTTGGAGACAAGTCGGCTGGAGGCCGATGTATTGAATCTCGACGCAATTTGAGTGTTCATTCGTCATTAGGAGGCCCTAAACGTTACAATTCACTATCAGTTTTGCGTCGGGTTCGAAAATCTAGACTCACAGGAGAAGGACCATGTGGTGCCCGAGGCAGCAATAGACCCTTGCAGACAAGTCGGCTGGAGGCCGATGTATTTAATCTCGACGCAATTTGAGTGTTCCATCGGCATTAGGAGGCCCTGAACGTTACAATAAACTATCATTTTTGCGTCGGATTCGAAAATTTAGACTCACCGGAGCCGACCATGTGGTGCCCGAGGCAGCGATATCCCCTTGGAGACAAGTCGGCTGGAGGCCGATGTATTGAATCTCGACGCAATTTGAGAGTTCCGTCATCATTAGGAGGCCCTGAACGTTACAACTAACAATCATTTTTGCGTCGGATTCGAAAATCTAGACTTACAAGAGAACGAACGTAAGGTTCCCGAGGCAGCATTAGACCCTTGGAGACAAGTCGGCTGGAGGACGATGTATTGAATCTCGACGCAATTTGAGTGTCCCATCGTCATTAGGAGGCCCTAAAAGTTACAATTAACTATCATTATTGCGTCGGATTCGATAATCTAAAATCACAGGAGAACAACCATAAGGTGCCCGAGGCAGCAACAGACCCTTGGAGACAAGTAGGCTGGAGGCCGATGTACTGAATCTCGACGCAATTTGAGTGTTCCATCGTCATTACAAGGCCCTGAACGTTACAATTAACTATCATTTTTGCGTCGGATTCGAAAATCTAGACTCACCGGAGACGGACCATGTGGTGCCCGAGGCAGCGATATCCCCTTGGAGACAAGTCGGCTGGAGGCCGATGTATTGAAGCCCGACGCAATTTGAGAGTTCCATCGTCATTAGGAGGCCCTGAACGTTACAATTAACAATCATTTTTGCGTCGGATTCGAAAATCTAGACTCACAGGAGAACGACCATAAGGTGCCCCAGGCAGCAATAGACCCTTGGAGACAAGTCGGCTGGAGGACGATGTATTGAATCTCGACGCAATTTGAGAGTTCCATCGGCATTAGGAGGCCCTGAACGTTTCAATTAACTATCATTTTTGCGTCGGATTCGAAAATCTAGACTTACAAGAGAACGACCATAAGGTGCCCGAGGCAGCATTAGACCCTTGGAGACAAGTCGGCTGGAGGCCGATGTATTGAATTTCGACGCAATTTGAGTGTTCCATCGGCATTAGGTGGCCCTGAACGTTACAATTAACTATCATTTTTGCGTCAGATTCGAAAATCTAGACTCACCGGAGACGGACCATGTGGTGCCCGAGGCAGCGATATCCCCTTGGAGATATTTTTGCGTCGGATTCGAAAATCTAGACTTACAAGAGAACGACAATAAGGTGCCCGAGGCAGCAATAGACCCTTGGAGACAAGTCGGCTGGAGGCCGATGTATTGAATCTCGACGCAATTTGAGTGTTCCATCGCCAATAGGAGGCCCTGAACGTTACAATTAACTATCATTTTTGCGTCGGATTCGAAAATCTAGACTCACAGGAGAACGACCATAAGGTGCCCGAGGCAGCAACAGACCCTTGGAGACAAGTCGGCTGGAGGCCGATGTATTGCATCTCGACGCAATTTGAGTGTTCCATCGTCATTAGGAGGCCTTAAACGTTACAATTCACTATCATTTTTTCGTCGGATTCGAAAATCTAGACTCACAGGAGAAGGACCATGTGGTGCCCGAGGCAGCAATACACCCCTGGAGACAAGTCGGCTGCAGGCCGATGTATTGAATCTCGACGCAATTTGAGTGTTCCATCGTCATTACAAGGCCCTAAACGTTACAATTAACTATCATTTTTGCGTCGGATTCGAAAATCTAGACTCACAGGAGAACGACCATAAGGTGCCCGAGGCAGCAATAGACCCTTGGAGACAAGTCGGCTGGAGGCCGATGTATTGAATTTCGACGCAATTTGAGTGTTCCATCGGCATTAGGTGGCCCTGAACGTTACAATTAACTATCATTTTTGCGTCAGATTCGAAAATCTAGACTCACCGGAGACGGACCATGTGGTGCCCGAGGCAGCGATATCCCCTTGGAGATATTTTTGCGTCGGATTCGAAAATCTAGACTTACAAGAGAACGACAATAAGGTGCCCGAGGCAGCAATAGACCCTTGGAGACAAGTCGGCTGGAGGACGATGTATTGAATCTCGACGCAATTTGAGTGTTCCATCGTCATTAGGAGGCCCTAAACGTTACAATTAACTATCATTTTTGCGTCGGATTCGATAATCTAGACTTACAAGAGAACGACCATAAGGTGCCCGAGGCAGTAACAGACCCTTGGAGACAAGTCGGCTGGAGGCCGATGTATTGAATCTCGACGCAATTTGAGTGTTCCATCGGCATTAGGAGGCCATGAACGTTACAATTAACTTTCATCTTTGCGTCGGATTCGAAAATCTAGACTCACAGGAGAACGACCATAGGGTGCCCGAGGCAGCAATTGACCCTTGGAGACAAGTCGGCTGGAGGCCGATGTATTGAATCTCGACGCAATTTGAGTGTCCCATCGTCATTAGGAGGCCCTAAACGTTACAATTAACTATCATTATTGCGTCGGATTCGATAATCTAAAATCACAGGAGAACATTCATGAGGTGCCCGAGGCAGCAACAGACCCTTGGAGACAAGTAGGCTGGAGGCCGATGTACTGAATCTCGACGCAATTTGAGTGTTCCATCGTCATTACAAGGCCCTGAACGTTACAATTAACTATCATTTTTGTGTCGGATTCGAAAATCTAGACTCACCGGAGACGGACCATGTGGTGCCCGAGGCAGCGATATCCCCTTGGAGACAAGTCGGCTGGAGGCCGATGTATTGAATCCCGACGCAATTTGAGAGTTCCATCGTCATTAGGAGGCCCTGAACGTTACAATTAACAATCATTTTTGCGTCGGAATCGAAAATCTAGACTCACAGGAGAACGACCATAAGGTGCCCCAGGCAGCAATAGACCCTTGGAGACAAGTCGGCTGGAGGACGATGTATTGAATCTCGACGCAATTTGAGAGTTCCATCGGCATTAGGAGGCCCTGAACGTTTCAATTAACTATCATTTTTGCGTCGGATTCGAAAATCTAGACTTACAAGAGAACGACCATAAGGTGCCCGAGGCAGCATTAGACCCTTGGAGACAAGTCGGCTGGAGGCCGATGTATTGAATCTCGACGCAATTTGAGTGTTCCATCGTCATTAGGAGGCCCTAAACGTTACAATTAACTATCATTTTTGCGTCGGATTCGATAATCTAGACTTACAGAAGAACGACCATAAGGTGCCCGAGGCAGTAACAGACCCTTGGAGACAAGTCGGCTGGAGGCCGATGTATTGAATCTCGACGCAATTTGAGTGTTCCATCGGCATTGGGAGGCCATGAACGTTACTATTAACTTTCATCTTTGCGTCGGATTCGAAAATCTAGACTCACAGGAGAACGACCATAGGGTGCCCGAGGCAGCAATTGACCCTTGGAGACAAGTCGGCTGGAGGCCGATGTATTGAATCTCGACGCAATTTGAGTGTTCCATCGGCATTAGGAGGCCCTGAACGTTACAATTAACTATCATTTTTGCGTCGGATTCGAAAATCTAGACTCACCGGAGACGGAACATGTGGTGCCCGAGGCAGCGATATCCCCTTGGAGACAAGTCGGCTGGAGGCCGATGTATTGAATCTCGACGCAATTTGAGATTTCCATCGTCATTAGGAGGCCCTGAAAGTTACAATTCACTATCATTTTTGCGTCGGATTCGAAAATCTAGACTCACAGGAGAAGGACCATGTGGTGCCCGAGGCAGCAACAGACCCTTTTAGACAAGTCGGCTGGAGGCCGATGTATTGAATCTCGACGCAATTTGAGTGTTCCATCGGCATTAGGAGGCCCTGAACGTTACAATTAACTATCATTTTTGCGTCGGATTCGAAAATCTAGACTCACCGGAGACGGACCATGTGGTGCCCGAGGCAGCGATATCCCCTTGGAGACAAGTCGGCTGGAGGCCGATGTATTGGATCTCGACGCAATTTGAGTGTTCCATCGGCATTAGGAGGCCCTGAACGTTTCAATTAACTATCATTTTTGCGTCGGATTCGAAAATCTAGACTTACAAGAGAACGACCATAAGGTGCCCGAGGCAGCATTAGACCCTTGGAGACAAGTCGGCTGGAGGCCGATGTATTGAATCTCGACGCAATTTGAGTGTTCCATCGTCATTAGGAGGCCCTAAACGTTACAATTCACTATCATTTTTGCGTCGGATTCGAAAATCTAGACTCGCAGGAGAAGGACCATGTGGTGCCCGAGGCAGCAATAGACCCTTGGAGCCAAGTCGGCTGGAGGCCGATGTATTGAATCTAGACGCAATTTGAGTGTTCCATCGTCATTACAAGGCCCTGAACGTTACAATTAACTATCATTTTTGCGACGGATTCGAAAATTTAGACTCACAGGAGAAAGACCATGAGGTGCCTGAGGCAGCAACAGACCCTTGGAGACAAGTCGGCTGGAGGCCGATGTATTGAATCTCGACGCAATTTGAGTGTTCCATCGTCATTAGGAGGCCCTAAACGTTACAATTCACTATCAGTTTTGCGTCGGGTTCGAAAATCTAGACTCACAGGAGACGGAACATGTGGTGCCCGAGGCAGCAATAGACCCTTGGAGACAAGTCGGCTGGAGGCCGATGTATTGAATCTCGACGCAATTTGAGTGTTCCATCGTCATTAGGAGGCCCTAATCGTTACAATTCACTATCAGTTTTGCGTCGGGTTCGAAAATCTAGACTCACAGGAGAAGGACCATGTGGTGCCCGAGGCAGCAATAGACCCTTGGAGACAAGTCGGCTGGAGGCCGATGTATTGAATCTCGACGCAATTTGAGTGTTCCATCGGCATTAGGAGGCCCTGAACGTTACAATTAACTATCATTTTTGCGTCGGATTCGAAAATCTAGACTCACCGGAGACGGACCATGTGGTGCCCGAGGCAGCAATAGACCCTTGGAGACAAGTCGGCTGGAGGCCGATGTATTGAATCTCGACGCAATTTGAGTGTTCATTCGTCATTAGGAGGCCCTAAACGTTACAATTCACTATCAGTTTTGCGTCGGGTTCGAAAATCTAGACTCACAGGAGAAGGACCATGTGGTGCCCGAGGCAGCAATAGACCCTTGCAGACAAGTCGGCTGGAGGCCGATGTATTTAATCTCGACGCAATTTGAGTGTTCCATCGGCATTAGGAGGCCCTGAACGTTACAATTAACTATCATTTTTGCGTCGGATTCGAAAATTTAGACTCACCGGAGACGGACCATGTGGTGCCCGAGGCAGCGATATCCCCTTGGAGACAAGTCGGCTGGAGGCCGATGTATTGAATCTCGACGCAATTTGAGAGTTCCATCATCATTAGGAGGCCCTGAACGTTACAATTAACAATCATTTTTGCGTCGGATTCGAAAATCTAGACTTACAAGAGAACGAACGTAAGGTTCCCGAGGCAGCATTAGACCCTTGGAGACAAGTCGGCTGGAGGACGATGTATTGAATCTCGACGCAATTTGAGTGTCCCATCGTCATTAGGAGGCCCTAAAAGTTACAATTAACTATCATTATTGCGTCGGATTCGATAATCTAAAATCACAGGAGAACAACCATAAGGTGCCCGAGGCAGCAACAGACCCTTGGAGACAAGTAGGCTGGAGGCCGATGTACTGAATCTCGACGCAATTTGAGTGTTCCATCGTCATTACAAGGCCCTGAACGTTACAATTAACTATCATTTTTGCGTCGGATTCGAAAATCTAGACTCACCGGAGACGGACCATGTGGTGCCCGAGGCAGCGATATCCCCTTGGAGACAAGTCGGCTGGAGGCCGATGTATTGAAGCCCGACGCAATTTGAGAGTTCCATCGTCATTAGGAGGCCCTGAACGTTACAATTAACAATCATTTTTGCGTCGGATTCGAAAATCTAGACTCACAGGAGAACGACCATAAGGTGCCTCAGGCAGCAATAGACCCTTGGAGACAAGTCGGCTGGAGGACGATGTATTGAATCTCGACGCAATTTGAGAGTTCCATTCGCATTAGGAGGCCCTGAACGTTTCAATTAACTATCATTTTTGCGTCGGATTCGAAAATCTAGACTTACAAGAGAACGACCATAAGGTGCCCGAGGCAGCATTAGACCCTTGGAGACAAGTCGGCTGGAGGCCGATGTATTGAATCTCGACGCAATTTGAGTGTTCCATCGTCATTAGGAGGCCCTAAACGTTACAATTAACTATCATTTTTGCGTCGGATTCGATAATCTAGACTTACAAGAGAACGACCATAAGATGCCCGAGGCAGTAACAGACCCTTGGAGACAAGTCGGCTGGAGGGCGATGTATTGATTCTCGACGCAATTTGAGTGTTCCATCGTCATTACAAGGCCCTGAACGTTACAATTAACTATCATTTTTGCGTCGGATTCGAAAATCTAGACTCACCGGAGACGGAACATGTGGTGCCCTAGGCAGCAATATCCCCTTGGAGACAAGTCGGCTGGAGGCCGATGTATTGAATCTCGACGCAATTTGAGATTTCCATCGCCATTAGGAGGCCCTGAACGTTACAATTCACTATCATTTTTGCGTCGGATTCGAAAATCTAGACTCACAGGAGAAGGACCATGTGGTGCCCGAGGCAGCAACAGACCCTTTTAGACAAGTCGGCTGGTGGCCGATGTATTGAATCTCGACGCAATTTGAGTGTTCCATCGGCATTAGGAGGCCCTGAACGTTACAATTAACTATCATTTTTGCGTCGGATTCGAAAATCTAGACTCACCGGAGACGGAACATGTGGTGCCCGAGGCAGCAATATCCCCTTGGAGACAAGTCGGCTGGAGGCCGATGTATTGAATCTCGACGCAATTTGAGATTTCCATCGTCATTAGGAGGCCCTGAACGTTACAATTCACTATCATTTTTGCGTCGGATTCGAAAATCTAGACTCACAGGAGAAGGACCATGTGGTGCCCGAGGCAGCAACAGACCCTTTTAGACAAGTCGGCTGGAGGCCGATGTATTGAATCTCGACGCAATTTGAGAGTTCCATCATCATTAGGAGGCCCTGAACGTTACAATTAACAATCATTTTTGCGTCGGATTCGAAAATCTAGACTTACAAGAGAACGAACGTAAGGTTCCCGAGGCAGCATTAGACCCTTGGAGACAAGTCGGCTGGAGGACGATGTATTGAATCTCGACGCAATTTGAGTGTCCCATCGTCATTAGGAGGCCTCAAAAGTTACAATTAACTATCATTATTGCGTCGGATTCGATAATCTAAAATCACAGGAGAACAACCATAAGGTGCCCGAGGCAGCAACAGACCCTTGGAGACAAGTAGGCTGGAGGCCGATGTACTGAATCTCGACGCAATTTGAGTGTTCCATCGTCATTACAAGGCCCTGAACGTTACAATTAACTATCATTTTTGCGTCGGATTCGAAAATCTAGACTCACCGGAGACGGACCATGTGGTGCCCGAGGCAGCGATATCCCCTTGGAGACAAGTCGGCTGGAGGCCGATGTATTGAAGCCCGACGCAATTTGAGAGTTCCATCGTCATTAGGAGGCCCTGAACGTTACAATTAACAATCAGTTTTGCGTCGGGTTCGAAAATCTAGACTCACAGGAGAAGGACCATGTGGTGCCCGAGGCAGCAATAGACCCTTGCAGACAAGTCGGCTGGAGGCCGATGTATTTAATCTCGACGCAATTTGAGTGTTCCATCGGCATTAGGAGGCCCTGAACGTTACAATTAACTATCATTTTTGCGTCGGATTCGAAAATTTAGACTCACCGGAGACGGACCATGTGGTGCCCGAGGCAGCGATATCCCCTTGGAGACAAGTCGGCTGGAGGCCGATGTATTGAATCTCGACGCAATTTGAGAGTTCCATCATCATTAGGAGGCCCTGAACGTTACAATTAACAATCATTTTTGCGTCGGATTCGAAAATCTAGACTTACAAGAGAACGAACGTAAGGTTCCCGAGGCAGCATTAGACCCTTGGAGACAAGTCGGCTGGAGGACGATGTATTGAATCTCGACGCAATTTGAGTGTCCCATCGTCATTAGGAGGCCCTAAAAGTTACAATTAACTATCATTATTGCGTCGGATTCGATAATCTAAAATCACAGGAGAACAACCATAAGGTGCCCGAGGCAGCAACAGACCCTTGGAGACAAGTAGGCTGGAGGCCGATGTACTGAATCTCGACGCAATTTGAGTGTTCCATCGTCATTACAAGGCCCTGAACGTTACAATTAACTATCATTTTTGCGTCGGATTCGAAAATCTAGACTCACCGGAGACGGACCATGTGGTGCCCGAGGCAGCGATATCCCCTTGGAGACAAGTCGGCTGGAGGCCGATGTATTGAAGCCCGACGCAATTTGAGAGTTCCATCGTCATTAGGAGGCCCTGAACGTTACAATTAACAATCATTTTTGCGTCGGATTCGAAAATCTAGACTCACAGGAGAACGACCATAAGGTGCCCCAGGCAGCAATAGACCCTTCGAGACAAGTCGGCTGGAGGACGATGTATTGAATCTCGACGCAATTTGAGAGTTCCATTCGCATTAGGAGGCCCTGAACGTTTCAATTAACTATCATTTTTGCGTCGGATTCGAAAATCTAGACTTACAAGAGAACGACCATAAGGTGCCCGAGGCAGCATTAGACCCTTGGAGACAAGTCGGCTGGAGGCCGATGTATTGAATCTCGACGCAATTTGAGTGTTCCATCGTCATTAGGAGGCCCTAAACGTTACAATTAACTATCATTTTTGCGTCGGATTCGATAATCTAGACTTACAAGAGAACGACCATAAGATGCCCGAGGCAGTAACAGACCCTTGGAGACAAGTCGGCTGGAGGGCGATGTATTGAATCTCGACGCAATTTGAGTGTTCCATCGTCATTACAAGGCCCTGAACGTTACAATTAACTATCATTTTTGCGTCGGATTCGAAAATCTAGACTCACCGGAGACGGAACATGTGGTGCCCGAGGCAGCAATATCCCCTTGGAGACAAGTCGGCTGGAGGCCGATGTATTGAATCTCGACGCAATTTGAGATTTCCATCGTCATTAGGAGGCCCTGAACGTTACAATTCACTATCATTTTTTGCGTCGGATTCGAAAATCTAGACTCACAGGAGAAGGACCATGTGGTGCCCGAGGCAGCAACAGACCCTTTTAGACAAGTCGGCTGGAGGCCGATGTATTGAATCTCGACGCAATTTGAGTGTTCCATCGGCATTAGGAGGCCCTGAACGTTACAATTAACTATCATTTTTGCGTCGGATCGAAAATCTAGACTCACCGGAGACGGAACATGTGGTGCCCGAGGCAGCAATATCCCCTTGGAGACAAGTCGGCTGGAGGCCGATGTATTGAATCTCGACGCAATTTGAGAGTTCCATCATCATTAGGAGGCCCTGAACGTTACAATTAACAATCATTTTTGCGTCGGATTCGAAAATCTAGACTTACAAGAGAACGAACGTAAGGTTCCCGAGGCAGCATTAGACCCTTGGAGACAAGTCGGCTGGAGGACGATGTATTGAATCTCGACGCAATTTGAGTGTCCCATCGTCATTAGGAGGCCTCAAAAGTTACAATTAACTATCATTATTGCGTCGGATTCGATAATCTAAAATCACAGGAGAACAACCATAAGTGCCCGAGGCAGCAACAGACCCTTGGAGACAAGTAGGCTGGAGGCCGATGTACTGAATCTCGACGCAATTTGAGTGTTCCATCGTCATTACAAGGCCCTGAACGTTACAATTAACTATCATTTTTGCGTCGGATTCGAAAATCTAGACTCACCGGAGACGGACCATGTGGTGCCCGAGGCAGCGATATCCCCTTGGAGACAAGTCGGCTGGAGGCCGATGTATTGAAGCCCGACGCAATTTGAGAGTTCCATCGTCATTAGGAGGCCCTGAACGTTACAATTAACAATCATTTTTGCGTCGGATTCGAAAATCTAGACTCACAGGAGAACGACCATAAGGTGCCCCAGGCAGCAATAGACCCTTGGAGACAAGTCGGCTGGAGGACGATGTATTGAATCTCGACGCAATTTGAGAGTTCCATTCGCATTAGGAGGCCCTGAACCGTTTCAATTAACTATCATTTTTGCGTCGGATTCGAAATCTAGACTTACAAGAGAACGACCATAAGGTGCCCGAGGCAGCATTAGACCCTTGGAGACAAGTCGGCTGGAGGCCGATGTATTGAATCTCGACGCAATTTGAGTGTTCCATCGGCATTGGGAGGCCATGAACGTTACAATTAACTTTCATCTTTGCGTCGGATTCGAAAATCTAGACTCACAGGAGAACGACCATAGGGTGCCCGAGGCAGCGATATCCCTTGGAGACAAGTCGGCTGGAGGCCGATGTATTGGATCTCGACGCAATTTGAGTGTTCCATCGGCATTAGGAGGCCCTGAACGTTACAATTAACTATCATTTTTGCGTCGGATTCGAAAATCTAGACTCACAGGAGAACGACCATAAGGTGCCCGAGGCAGCAACAGACCCTTGGAGACAAGTCGGCTGGAGGCCGATGTATTGAATCTCGACGCAATTTGAGTGTTCCATCGTCATTAGGAGGCCCTAAACGTTACAATTCACTATCATTTTTGCGTCGGATTCGAAAATCTAGACTCACAGGAGAAGGACCATGTGGTGCCCGAGGCAGCAATAGACCCTTGGAGACAAGTCGGCTGGAGGCCGATGTATTGAATCTCGACGCAATTTGAGTGTTCCATCGACATTAGGAGGCCCTAATCGTTACATTTCACTATCATTTTTGCGTCGGATTCAAAAATCTAGACTCGCAGGAGAAGGACCATGTGGTGCCCGAGGCAGCAATAGACCCCTTGGAGACAAGTCGGCTGCAGGCCGATGTATTGAATCTCGACGCAATTTGAGTGTTCCATCGGCATTAGGAGGCCCTGAACGTTACAATTAACTATCATTTTTGCGTCGGATTCGAAAATCTAGACTCACCGGAGACGGACCATGTGGTGCCCGAGGCAGCGATATCCCCTTGGAGACAAGTCGGCTGGAGGCCGATGTATTGAATCTCGACGCAATTCGAGATTTCCATCGTCATTAGGAGGCCCTGAACGTTACAATTAACTATCATTTTTGAGTCGGATTCGAAAATCTAGACTCACAGGAGAAGGACCATGAGGTGCCGGAGGCAGCAATAGACCCTTGGAGACAAGTCGGCTGGAGGCCGATGTCTTGAATCTCGACGCAATTTGAGTGTTCCATCGTCATTAGGAGGCCCTAAACGTTACAATTCACTATCATTTTTGCGTCGGATTCGAAAATCTAGACTCGCAGGAGAAGGACCATGTGGTGCCCGAGGCAGCAATAGACCCTTGGAGCCAAGTCGGCTGCAGGCCGATGTATTGAATCTAGACGCAATTTGGGTGTTCCATCGTCATTACAAGGCCCTGAACGTTACAATTAACTATCATTTTTGCGACGGATTCGAAAATTTAGACTCACAGGAGAAAGACCATGAGGTGCCTGAGGCAGCAACAGACCCTTGGAGACAAGTCGGCTGGAGGCCGATGTATTGAATCTCGACGCAATTTGAGTGTTCCATCGTCATTAGGAGGCCCTAAACGTTACAATTCACTATCAGTTTTGCGTCGGGTTCGAAAATCTAGACTCACAGGAGACGGAACATGTGGTGCCCGAGGCAGCAATAGACCCTTGGAGACAAGTCACTGGAGGCCGATGTATTGAATCTCGACGCAATTTGAGTGTTCCATCGTCATTAGGAGGCCCTAAACGTTACAATTCACTATCAGTTTTGCGTCGGGTTCGAAAATCTAGACTCACAGGAGAAGGACCATGTGGTGCCCGAGGCAGCAATAGACCCTTGGAGACAAGTCGGGTGGAGGCCGATGTATTGAATCTCGACGCAATTTGAGTGTTCCATCGTCATTAGGAGGCCCTAAACGTGACAATTCACTATCAGTTTTGCGTCGGGTTCGAAAATCTAGACTCACAGGAGAAGGACCATGTGGTGCCCGAGGCAGCAATAGACCCTTGGAGACAAGTCGGCTGGAGGCCGATGTATTGAATCTCGACGCAATTTGAGTGTTCCATCGGCATTAGGAGGCCCTGAACGTTACAATTAACAATCATTTTTGCGTCGGATTCGAAAATCTAGACTTACAAGAGAACGAACGTAAGGTTCCCGAGGCAGCATTAGACCCTTGGAGACAAGTCGGCTGGAGGACGATGTATTGAATCTCGACGCAATTTGAGTGTCCCATCGTCATTAGGAGGCCCTAAACGTTACAATTAACTATCATTATTGATTCGGATTCGATAATCTAAAATCACAGGAGAACAACCATAAGGTGCCCGAGGCAGCAACAGACCCTTGGAGACAAGTAGGCTGGAGGCCGATGTACTGAATCTCGACGCAATTTGAGTGTTCCATCGTCATTACAAGGCCCTGAACGTTACAATTAACTATCATTTTTGCGTCGGATTCGAAAATCTAGACTCACCGGAGACGGACCATGTGGTGCCCGAGGCAGCGATATCCCCTTGGAGACAAGTCGGCTGGAGGCCGATGTATTGAATCCCGACGCAATTTGAGAGTTCCATCGTCATTAGGAGGCCCTGAACGTTACAATTAACAATCATTTTTGCGTCGGATTCGAAAATCTAGACTCACAGGAGAACGACCATAAGGTGCCCCAGGCAGCAATAGACCCTTGGAGACAAGTCGGCTGGAGGACGATGTATTGAATCTCGACGCAATTTGAGAGTTCCATCGGCATTAGGAGGCCCTGAACGTTTCAATTAACAATCATTTTTGCGTCGGATTCGAAAATCTAGACTTACAAGAGAACGACCATAAGGTGCCCGAGGCAGCATTAGACCCTTGGAGACAAGTCGGCTGGAGGCCGATGTATTGAATCTCGACGCAATTTGAGTGATCCATCGTCATTAGGAGGCCCTAAACGTTACAATTAACTATCATTTTTGCGTCGGATTAGATAATCTAGACTTACAAGAGAACGACCATAAGGTGCCCGAGGCAGTAACAGACCCTTGGAGACAAGTCGGCTGGAGGCCGATGTATTGAATCTCGACGCAATTTGAGTGTTCCATCGGCATTAGGAGGCCATGAACGTTACAATTAACTTTCATCTTTGCGTCGGATTCGAAAATCTAGACTCACAGGAGAACGACCATGTGGTGCCCGAGGCAGCAACAGACCCTTTTAGACAAGTCGGCTGGAGGCCGATGTATTGAATCTCGACGCAATTTGAGTGTTCCATCGGCATTAGGAGGCCCTGAACGTTACAATTAACTATCATTTTTGCGTCGGATTCGAAAATCTAGACTCACCGGAGACGGACCATGTGGTGCCCGAGGCAGCGATATCCCCTTGGAGACAAGTCGGCTGGAGGCCGATGTATTGGATCTCGACGCAATTTGAGTGTTCCATCGGCATTAGGAGGCACTGAACGTTTCAATTAACTATCATTTTTGCGTCGGATTCGAAAATCTAGACTTACAAGAGAACGACCATAAGGTGCCCCAGGCAGCAATAGACCCTTGGAGACAAGTCGGCTGGAGGACGATGTATTGAATCTCGACGCAATTTGAGAGTTCCATCGGCATTACAAGGCCCTGAACGTTTCAATTAACTATCATTTTTGCGTCGGATTCGAAAATCTAGACTTACAAGAGAACGACCATAAGGTGCCCGAGGCAGCATTAGACCCTTGGAGACAAGTCGGCTGGAGGCCGATGTATTGAATCTCGACGCAATTTGAGTGTTCCATCGTCATTAGGAGGCCCTAAACGTTACAATTAACTATCATTTTTGCGTCGGATTCGATAATCTAGACTTAGAAGAGAACGACCATAGGGTGCCCGAGGCAGTAACAGACCCTTGGAGACAAGTCGGCTGGAGGCCGATGTATTGAATCTCGACGCAATTTGAGTGTTCCATCGGCATTGGGGGGCCATGAACGTTACAATTAACTTTCATCTTTGCGTCGGATTCGAAAATCTAGACTCACAGGAGAACGACCATAGGGTGCCCGAGGCAGCAATTGACGCTTGGAGACAAGTCGGCTGGAGGCCGATGTATTGAATCTCGACGCAATTTGAGTGTTCCATCGGCATTAGGAGGCCCTGAACGTTACAATTAACTATCATTTTTTGCGTCGGATTCGAAAATCTAGACTCACCGGAGACGGAACATGTGGTGCCCGAGGCAGCGATATCCCCTTGGAGACAAGTCGGCTGGAGGCCGATGTATTGAATCTCGACGCAATTTGAGAGTTCCATCGTCATTAGGAGGCCCTGAACGTTACAATTCACTATCATTTTTGCGTCGGATTCGAAAATCTAGACTCACAGGAGAAGGACCATGTGGTGCCCTAGGCAGCAACAGACCCTTTTAGACAAGTCGGCTGGAGGCCGATGTATGAATCTCGACGCAATTTGAGTGTTCCATCGGCATTAGGAGGCCCTGAACGTTACAATTAACTATCATTTTTGCGTCGGATTCGAAAATCTAGACTCACCGGAGACGGACCATGTGGTGCCCGAGGCAGCGATATCCCTTTGGAGACAAGTCGGCTGGAGGCCGATGTATTGGATCTCGACGCAATTTGAGTGTTCCATCGGCATTAGGAGGCCCTGAACGTTATAATTAACTATCATTTTTGCGTCGGATTCGAAAATCTAGACTCACAGGAGAACGACCATAAGGTGCCCGAGGCAGCAACAGACCCTTGGAGACAAGTCGGCTGGAGGCCGATGTATTGAATCTCGACGCAATTTGAGTGTTCCATCGTCATTAGGAGGCCCTAAACGTTACAATTCACTATCATTTTTGCGTCGGAATCGAAAATCTAGACTCACAGGAGAAGGACCATGTGGTGCCCGAGGCAGCAATAGACCCTTGGAGACAAGTCGGCTGGAGGGCGATGTATTGAATCTCGACGCAATTTGAGTGTTCCATCGTCATTAGGAGGCCCTAATCGTTACAATTCACTATCATTTTTGCGTCGGATTCAAAAATCTGGACTCGCAGGAGAAGGACCATGTGGTGCCCGAGGCAGCAACAGACCCTTGGAGACAAGTCGGCTGCAGGCCGATGTATTGAATCTCGACGCAATTTGAGTGTTCCATCGGCATTAGGAGGCCCTGAACGTTACTATTAACTATCATTTTTGCGTCGGATTCGAAAATCTAGACTCACCGGAGACGGACCATGTGGTGCCCGAGGCAGCGATATCCCCTTGGAGACAAGTCGGCTGGAGGCCGATGTATTGAATCTCGACGCAATTTGAGATTTCCATCGTCATTAGGAGGCCCTGAACGTTACAATTAACTATCATTTTTGCGTCGGATTCGAAAATGTAGACTCACAGGAGAAGGACCATGAGGTGCCGGAGGCAGCAATAGACCCTTGGAGACAAGTCGGCTGGAGGCCGATGTATTGAATCTCGACGCAATTTGAGTGTTCCATCGTCATTAGGAGGCCCTGAACGTTACAATTCACTATCATTTTTGCGTCGGATTCGAAAATCTAGACTCGCAGGAGAAGGACCATGTGGTGCCCGAGGCAGCAATAGACCCTTGGAGCCAAGTCGGCTGCAGGCCGATGTATTGAATCTAGACGCAATTTGAGTGTTCCATTGTCATTACAAGGCCCTGAACGTTACAATTAACTATCATTTTTGCGACGGATTCGAAAATTTAGACTCACAGGAGAAAGACCATGAGGTGCCTGAGGCAGCAACAGACCCTTGGAGACAAGTCGGCTGGAGGCCGATGTATTGAATCTCGACGCAATTTGAGTGTTCCATCGTCATTAGGAGGCCCTAAACGTTACAATTCACTATCAGTTTTGCGTCGGGTTCGAAAATCTAGACTCACAGGAGACGGAACATGTGGTGAACGAGGCAGCAATAGACCCTTGGAGACAAGTCGGCTGGAGGCCGAAGTATTGAATCTCGACGCAATTTGAGTGTTCCATCGTCATTAGGAGGCCCTAAACGTTACAATTCACTATCAGTTTTGCGTCGGGTTCGAAAATCTAGACTCACAGGAGAAGGACCATGTGGTGCCCGAGGCAGCAATAGACCCTTGGAGACAAGTCGGCTGGAGGCCGATCTATTGAATCTCGACGCAATTTGAGTGTTCCATCGTCATTAGGAGGCCCTAAACGTTACAATTCACTATCAGTTTTGCGTCGGGTTCGAAAATCTAGACTCACAGGAGAAGGACCATGTGGTGCCCGAGGCAGCAATAGACCCTTGGAGACAAGTCGGCTGGAGGCCGATGTATTGAATCTCGACGCAATTTGAGTGTTCCATCGGCATTAGGAGGCCCTGAACGTTACATTTAACTATCATTTTTGCGTCGGATTCGAAAATCTAGACTCACCGGAGACGGACCATGTGGTGCCCGAGGCAGCGATATCCCCTTGGAGACAAGTCGGCTGGAGGCCGATGTATTGAATCTCGACGCAATTTGAGAGTTCCATCATCATTAGGAGGCCCTGAACGTTACAATTAACAATCATTTTTGCGTCGGATTCGAAAATCTAGACTTACAAGAGAACGAACGTAAGGTTCCCGAGGCAGCATTAGACCCTTGGAGACAAGTCGGCTGGAGACGATGTATTGAATCTCGACGCAATTTGAGTGTCCCATCGTCATTAGGAGGCCCTAAACGTTACAATTAACTATCATTATTGCGTCGGATTCGATAATCTAAAATCACGGGAGAACAACCATAAGGTGCCCGAGGCAGCAACAGACCCTTGGAGACAAGTAGGCTGGAGGCCGATGTACTGAATCTCGACGCAATTTGAGTGTTCCATCGTCATTACAAGGCCCTGAACGTTACAATTAACTATCATTTTTGCGTCGGATTCGAAAATCTAGACTCACCGGAGACGGACCATGTGGTGCCCGAGGCAGCGATATCCCCTTGGAGACAAGTCGGCTGGAGGCCGATGTATTGAATCCCGACGCAATTTGAGAGTTCCATCGTCATTAGGAGGCCCTGAACGTTACAATTAACAATCATTTTTGCGTCGGATTCGAAAATCTAGACTCACAGGAGAACGACCATAAGGTGCCCCAGGCAGCAATAGACCCTTGGAGACAAGTCGGCTGGAGGACGATGTATTGAATCTCGACGCAATTTGAGAGTTCCATCGGCATTAGGAGGCCCTGAACGTTTCAATTAACTATCATTTTTGCGTCGGATTCGATAATCTAGACTTACAAGAGAACGACCATAAGGTGCCCGAGGCAGTAACAGACCCTTGGAGACAAGTCGGCTGGAGGCCGATGTATTGAATCTCGACGCAATTTGAGTGTTCCATCGGCATTAGGAGGCCATGAACGTTACAATTAACTTTCATCTTTGCGTCGGATTCGAAAATCTAGACTCACAGGAGAACGACCATGTGGTGCCCGAGGCAGCAACAGACCCTTTTAGACAAGTCGGCTGGAGGCCGATGTATTGAATCTCGACGCAATTTGAGTGTTCCATCGGCATTAGGAGGCCCTGAACGTTACAATTAACTATCATTTTTGCGTCGGATTCGAAAATCTAGACTCACCGGAGACGGACCATGTGGTGCCCGAGGCAGCGATATCCCCTTGGAGACAAGTCGGCTGGAGTCCGATGTATTGGATCTCGACGCAATTTGAGTGTTCCATCGGCATTAGGAGGCCCTGAACGTTACAATTAACTATCATTTTTGCGTCGGATTCGAAAATCTAGACTCACAGGAGAACGACCATAAGGTGCCCGAGGCAGCAACAGACCCTTGGAGACAAGTCGGCTGGAGGCCGATGTATTGAATCTCGACGCAATTTGAGTGTTCCATCGTCATTAGGAGGCCCTAAACGTTACAATTCACTATCATTTTTGCGTCGGATTCGAAAATCTAGACTCACAGGAGAAGGACCATGTGGTGCCCGAGGCAGCAATAGACCCTTGGAGACAAGTCGGCTGGAGGCCGATGTATTGAATCTCGACGCAATTTGAGTGTTCCATCGTCATTAGGAGGCCCTAATCGTTACAATTCACTATCATTTTTGCGTCGGAATCGAAATCTAGACTCGCAAGAGAAGGACCATGTGGTGCCCGAGGCAGCAATAGACCCTTGGAGACAAGTCGGCTGCAGGCCGATGTATTGAATCTCGACGCAATTTGAGTGTTCCATCGTCATTACAAGGCCCTGAACGTTACAATTAACTATCATTTTTGCGTCGGATTCGAAAATTTAGACTCACAGGAGAAAGACCATGAGGTGCCTGAGTCAGCAACAGACCCTTGGAGACAAGTCGGCTGGAGGCCGATGTATTGAATCTCGACACAATTTGAGTGTTCCATCGTCATTAGGTGGCCCTAAACGTTACAATTCACTATCAGTTTTGCGTCGGGTTCGAAAATCTAGACTCACAGGAGAAGGACCATGTGGTGCCCGACGCAGCAATAGACCCTTGGAGACAAGTCGGCTGCAGGCCGATGTATTGAATCTCGACGCAATTTGAGTGTTCCATCGTCATTACAAGGCCCTGAACGTTACAATTAACTATCATTTTTGCGTCGGATTCGAAAATCTAGACTGACAGGGGAACGACCATGTGGTGCCCGAGGCAGCAATAGACCCTTTGAGACAAGTCGGCTGGTGGCCGATGTATTGAATATCGACGCAATTTGAGTGTTCCATCGGCATTAGGAGGCCCTGAACGTTACAATTAACTATCATTTTTGCGTCGGATTCGAAAATCTAGACTCACAGGAGAAGGACCATGAGGTGCCCGAGGCAGCAATAGACCCTTGGAGACAAGTCGGCTGGAGGCCGATGTATTGAATCTCGACGCAATTTGAGTGTTCCATCGTCATTAGGAGGCCCTAAACGTTACAATTCACTATCATTTTTGCGTCGGATTCGAAAATCTAGACTCGCGGGAGAAGGACCATGTGGTGCCCGAGGCAGCAATAGACCCTTGGAGCCAAGTCGGCTGCAGGCCGATGTATTGAATCTAGACGCAATTTGAGTGTTCCATCGTCATTACAAGGCCCTGAACGTTACAATTAACTATCATTTTTGCGACGGATTCGAAAATTTAGACTCACAGGAGAAAGAACATGAGGTGCCTGAGGCAGCAACAGACCCTTGCAGACAAGTCGGCTGGAGGCCGATGTATTGAATCTCGACGCAATTTGAGTGTTCCATCGTCATTAGGAGGCCCTAAACGTTACAATTCACTATCAGTTTTGCGTCGGGTTCGAAAATCTAGACTCACAGGAGACGGAACATGTGGTGCCCGAGGCAGCAATAGACCCTTGGAGACAAGTCGGCTGGAGGCCGATGTATTGAATCTCGACGCAATTTGAGTATTCCATCGTCATTAGGAGGCCCTAAACGTTACAATTCACTATCAGTTTTGCGTCGGGTTCGAAAATCTAGACTCACAGGAGAAGGACCATGTGGTGCCCGAGGCAGCAATAGACCCTTGGAGACAAGTCGGCTGGAGGCCGATGTATTGAATCTCGACGCAATTTGAGTGTTCCATCGGCATTAGGAGGCCCTGAACGTTACAATTAACTATCATTTTTGCGTCGGATTCGAAAATCTAGACTCACCGGAGACGGACCATGTGGTGCCCGAGGCAGCGATATCCCCTTGGAGACAAGTCGGCTGGAGGCCGATGTATTGAATCTCGACGCAATTTGAGTGTTCCATCGTCATTAGGAGGCCCTAAACGTTACAATTAACAATCATTTTTGCGTCGGATTCGAAAATCTAGACTCACAGGAGAACGACCATAAGGTGCCCCAGGCACCAATAGACCCTTGGAGACAAGTCGGCTGGAGGACGATGTATTGAATCTCGACGCAATTTGAGAGTTCCATCGGCATTAGGAGGCCCTGAACGTTTCAATTAACTATCATTTTTGCGTCGGATTCGAAAATCTAGACTTACAAGAGAACGACCATAAGGTGCCCGAGGCAGCATTAGACCCTTGGAGACAAGTCGGCTGGAGGCCGATGTATTGAATCTCGACGCAATTTGAGTGTTCCATCGTCATTAGGAGGCCCTAAACGTTACAATTAACTGTCATTTATGCGTCGGATTCGATAATCTAGACTTACAAGAGAACGACCATAAGGTGCCCGAGGCAGTAACAGACCCTTGGAGACAAGTCGGCTGGAGGCCGATGTATTGAATCCCGACGCAATTTGAGTGTTCCATCGGCATTAGGAGGCCATGAACGTTACAATTAACTTTCATCTTTGCGTCGGATTCGAAAATCTAGACTCACAGGAGAACGACCATAGGGTGCCCGAGGCAGCAATTGACCCTTGGAGACAAGACGGCTGGAGGCCGATGTATTGAATCTCGACGCAATTTGAGTGTTCCATCGGCATTAGGAGGCCCTGAACGTTACACTGAACTATCATTTTTGCGTCGGATTCGAAAATCTAGACTCACCGGAGACGGAACATGTGGTGCCCGAGGCAGCGATATCCCCTTGGAGACAAGTCGGCTGGAGGCCGATGTATTGAATCTCGACGCAATTTGAGAGTTCCATCGTCATTAGGAGATCCTGAACGTTACTATTCACTATCATGTTTGCGTCGGATTCGAAAATCTAGACTCACTGGAGAAGGACCATGTGGTGCCCGAGGCAGCAACAGACCCTTTCAGACAAGTCGGCTGGAGGCCGATGTATTGAATCTCGACGCAATTTGAGTGTTCCATCGGCATTAGGAGGCCCTGAACGTTACAATTAACTATCATTTTTGCGTCGGATTCGAAAATCTAGACTCACAGGAGAACGACCATAAGGTGCCCGAGGCAGCAACAGACCCTTGGAGACAAGTCGGCTGGAGGCCGATGTATTGAATCTCGACGCAATTTGAGTGTTCCATCGTCATTAGGAGGCCCTAAACGTTACAATTCACTATCATTTTTGCGTCGGATTCGAAAATCTAGACTCACAGGAGAAGGACCATGTGGTGCCCGAGGCAGCAACAGACCCTTGGAGACAAGTCGGCTGCAGGCCGATGTATTGAATCTCGACGCAATTTGAGTGTTCCATCGTCATTAGGAGGCCCTAAACGTTACAATTCACTATCAGTTTTGCGTCGGATTCGAAAATCTAGACTCACAGGAGAAGGACCATGTGGTGCCCGAGGCAGCAACAGACCCTTGGAGACAAGTCGGCTGCAGGCCGATGTATTGAATCTCGACGCAATTTGAGTGTTCCATCGGCATTAGGAGGCCCTGAACGTTACAATTAACTATCATTTTTGCGTCGGATTCGAAAATCTAGACTCACCGGAGACGGACCATGTGGTGCCCGAGGCAGCGATATCCCCTTGGAGACAAGTCGGCTGGAGGTCGATGTATTGAATCTCGATGCAATTTGAGAGTTCCATCATCATTAGGAGGCCCTGAACGTTACAATTAACAATGATTTTTGCGTCGGATTCGAAAATCTAGACTTACAAGAGAACGAACGTAAGGTTCCCGAGGCAGCATTAGACCCTTGGAGACAAGTCGGCTGGAGGACGATGTATTGAATCTCGACGCAATTTGAGTGTCCCATCGTCATTAGGAGGCCCTAAACGTTACAATTAACTATCATTATTGCGTCGGATTCGATAATCTAGAATCACAGGAGAACAACCATAAGGTGCCCGAGGCAGCAACAGACCCTTGGAGACAAGTAGGCTGGAGGTCGATGTACTGAATCTCGACGCAATTTGAGTGTTCCATCGTCATTACAAGGCCCTGAACGTTACAATTAACTATCATTTTTGCGTCGGATTCGAAAATCTAGACTCACCGGAGACGGACCATGTGGTGCCCGAGGCAGCGATATCCCCTTGGAGACAAGTCGGCTGGAGGCCGATGTATTGAATCCCGACGCAATTTGAGAGTTCCATCGTCATTAGGAGGCCCTGAACGTTACAATTAACAATCATTTTTGCGTCGGATTCGAAAATCTAGACTCACAGGAGAACGACCATAAGGTGCCCCAGGCAGCAATAGACCCTTGGAGACAAGTCGGCTGGAGGACGATGTATTGAATCTCGACGCAATTTGAGAGTTCCATCGGCATTAGGAGGCCATGAACGTTTCAATTAACTATCATTTTTGCGTCGGATTCGAAAATCTAGACTTACAAGAGAACGACCATAAGGTGCCCGAGGCAGCATTAGACCCTTGGAGACAAGTCGGCTGGAGGCCGATGTATTGAATCTCGACGCAATTTGAGTGTTCCATCGTCATTAGGAGGCCCTAAACGTTACAATTAACTATCATTTTTGCGTCGGATTCGATAATCTAGACTTACAAGAGAACGACCATAAGGTGCCCGAGGCAGTAACAGACCCTTGGAGACAAGTTGGCTGGAGGCCGATGTATTGAATCTCGACGCAATTTGAGTGTTCCATCGGCATTAGGAGGCCATGAACGTTACAATTAACTTTCATCTTTGCGTCGGATTCAAAAATCTAGACTCACAGGAGAACGACCATAGGGTGCCCGAGACAGCAATTGACCCTTGGAGACAAGTCGGCTGGAGGCCGATGTATTGAATCTCGACGCAATTTGAGTGTTCCATCGGCATTAGGAGGCCCTGAACGTTACAATTCACTATCATTTTTGCGTCGGATTCGAAAATCTAGACTCACAGGAGAAGGACCATGTGGTGCCCGACTCAGCAATAGACCCTTGGAGACAAGTCGGCTGGAGGCCGATGTATTGAATCTCGACGCAATTTGAGTGTTCCATCGTCATTAGGAGGCCCTAAACGTTACAATTCACTATCATTTTTGCGTCGGATTCGAAAATCAAGACTCGCAGGAGAAGGACCATGTGGTGCCCGTGGCAGCAATAGACCCTTGGTGACAAGTCGGCTGCAGGCCGATGTATTGAATCTCGACGCAATCTGAGTGTTCCATCGTCATTACAAGGCCTTGAACGTTACAATTAACTATCATTTTTGCGTCGGATTCGAAAATTTAGACTCACAGGAGAAAGACCATGAGGTGCCTGAGGCAGCAACAGACCCTTGGAGTCAAGTCGGTTGGAGGCCGATGTATTGAATCTCGACGCAATTTGAGTGTTTCATCGTCATTAGGAGGCCCTAAACGTTACAATTCACTATCAGTTTTGCGTCGGGTTCGAAAATCTGGACCCACAGGAGAAGGACCATGTGGTGCCCGAGGCAGCAATGGACCCTTGGAGACAAGTCGGCTGCAGGCCGATGTATTGAATCTCGACGCAATTTGAGTGACCATCGTCATTACAAGGCCCTGAAAGTTACAATTAACTATCATTTTTGCGTCGGATTCGAAAATCTAGACTCACAGGAGAATGACCATAAGGTGCCCGAGGCAGCAATAGACCATTGGAGACAAGTCCCCTGGAGGCCGATGTATTGTATCTCGACGCAATTTGAGTGTTCCATCGGCGTTAGGAGGCCCTGAACGTTACAATTAACTATCATTTTTGCGTCGGATTCGAAAATCTAGACTTACAAGGGAACGACCATGAGGTGCCCGAGACTGCAATATCCTCTTGGATACAAGTCGCCTGGAGGTCGATGTATTGAATCTCGACGCAATTTGAGTCTTCTATCGTCATTACAAGGCCCTGAACGTTACAATTAACAAACATTTTTGCGTCGGATTCGAAAATCTAGACTCACAGGAGAACGACCATAAGGTGCCCGAGGCAGCAATAGACCCTTGGAGACAAGTCGGCTGGAGGCCGATGTATTGAATCTCGACGCAATTTGAGTGTTCCATCGTCATTACAAGGCCCTGAACGTTACAATTAACTATCATTTTTGCGTCGGATTCGAAAATATAGACTCACCGGAGACGGACCATGTGGTGCCCGAGGCAGCGATATCCCCTTGGAGACAAGTCGGCTGGAGGCCGATGTATTGAATCCCGACGCAATTTGAGAGTTCCATCGTCATTAGGAGGCCCTGAACGTTACAATTAACAATCATTTTTGCGTCGGATTCGAAAATCTAGACTTACAAGAGAACGACCATAAGGTGCCCGAGGCAGCATTAGACCCTTGGAAACAAGTCGGCTGGAGGCCGATGTATTGAATCTCGACGCAATTTGAGTGTTCCATCGTCATTAGGAGGCCCTAAACGTTACAATTAACTATCATTTTTGCGTCGGATTCGATAATCTAGACTTACAAGAGAACGACCATAAGGTGCCCGAGGCAGTAACAGACCCTTGGAGACAAGTCGGCTGGAGGCCGATGTATTGAATCTCGACGCAATTTGAGTGTTCCATCGGCATTAGGAGGCCATGAACGTTACAATTAACTTTCATCTTTGCGTCGGATTCGAAAATCTAGACTCACAGGTGAACGACCATAGGGTGCCCGAGGCAGCAATTGACCCTTGGTGACAAGTCGGCTGGAGGCCGATGTATTGAATCTCGACGCAATTTGAGTGTTCCATCGGCATTAGGAGGCCCTGAACGTTACACTTAACTATCATTTTTGCGTCGGATTCGAAAATCTAGACTCACCGGAGACGGAACATGTGGTGCCCGAGGCAGCGATATCCCCTTGGAGACAAGTCGGCTGGAGGCCGATGTATTGAATCTCGACGCAATTTGAGAGTTCCATCGTCAATAGGAGGCCCTGAACGTTACAATTCACTATCATTTTTGCGTCGGATTCGAAAATCTAGACTCACAGGAGAAGGACCATGTGGTGCCCGAGGCAGCAACAGACCCTTTTAGACAAGTCGGCTGGAGGCCGATGTATTGAATCTCGACGCAATTTGAGTGTTCCATCGGCATTAGAAGGCCCTGAACGTTACAATTAACTATCATTTTTGCGTCGGATTCGAAAATCTAGACTCACCGGAGACGGAGCATGTGGTGCCCGAGGCAGCGATATCCCCTTGGAGACAAGTCGGCTGGAGGCCGATGTATTGGATATCGACGCAATTTGAGTGTTCCATCGGCATTAGGAGGCCCTGAACGTTACAATTAACTATCATTTTTGCGTCGGATTCGAAAATCTAGACTCACAGGAGAACGACCATAAGGTGCCCGAGGCAGCAACAGACCCTTGGAGACAAGTCGGCTGGAGGCCGATGTATTGAATCTCGACGCAATTTGAGTGTTCCATCGTCATTAGGAGGCCCTAAACGTTACAGTTCACTATCATTTTTGCGTCGGATTCGAAAATCTAGACTCACAGGAGAAGGACCATGTGGTGCCCGAGGCAGCAACAGACCCTTGGAGACAAGTCGGCTGCAGGCCGATGTATTGAATCTCGACGCAATTTGAGTGTTCCATCGTCATTAGGAGGCCCTAAACGTTACAATTCACTATCAGTTTTGCGTCGGATTCGAAAATCTAGACTCACAGGAGAAGGACCATGTGGTGCCCGAGGCAGCAACAGACCCTTGGAGACAAGTCGGCTGCAGGCCGATGTATTGAATCTCGACGCAATTTGAGTGTTCCATCGGCATTAGGAGGCCCTGAACGTTACAATTAACTATCATTTTTGCGTCGGATTCGAAAATCTAGACTCACCGGAGATGGACCATGTGGTGCCCGAGGCAGCTATATCCCCTTGGAGACAAGTCGGCTGGAGGCCGATGTATTGAATCTCGACGCAATTTGAGAGTTCCATCATCATTAGGAGGCCCTGAACGTTACAATTAACAACCATTTTTGCGTCGGATTCGAAAATCTAGACTTACAAGAGAACGAACGTAAGGTTCCCGAGGCAGCATTAGACCCTTGGAGACAAGTCGGCTGGAGGACGATGTATTGAATCTCGACGCAATTTGAGTGTCCCATCGTCATTAGGAGGCCCTAAACGTTACAATTAACTATCATTATTGCGTCGGATTCGATAATCTAAAATCACAGGAGAACAACCATAAGGTGCCCGAGGCAGCAACAGACCCTTGGATTCAAGTAGGCTGGAGGCCGATGTACTGAATCTCGACGCAATTTGAGTGTTCCATCGTCATTACAAGGCCCTGAACGTTACAATTAACTATCATTTTTGCGTCGGATTCGAAAATCTAGACTCACCGGAGACGGACCATGTGGTGCCCGAGGCAGCGATATCCCCTTGGAGACAAGTCGGCTGGAGGCCGATGTATTGAATCCCGACGCAATTTGAGAGTTCCATCGTCATTAGGAGACCTTGAACGTTACAATTAACAATCATTTTTGCGTCGGATTCGAAAATCTAGACTCACAGGAGAACGACCATAAGGTGCCCCAGGCAGCAATAGACCCTTGGACACAAGTCGGCTGGAGGACGATGTATTGAATCTCGACGCAATTTGAGAGTTCCATCGGCATTAGGAGGCCCTGAACGTTTCAATTAACTATCATTTTTGCATCGGATTCGAAAATCTAGACTTACAAGAGAACGAACATAAGGTGCCCGAGGCAGCATTAGACCCTTGGAGACAAGTCGGCTGGAGGCCGATGTATTGAATCTCGACGCAATTTGAGTGTTCCATCGTCATTAGGAGGCCCTAAACGTTACAATTAACTATCATTTTTGCGTCGGATTCGATAATCTAGACTTACAAGAGAACGACCATAAGGTGCCCGAGGCAGTAACAGACCCTTGGAGACAAGTCGGCTGGAGGCCGATGTATTGAATCTCGACGCAATTTGAGTGTTCCATCGTCATTAGGAGGCCCTAAACGTTACAATTAACTATCATTTTTTCGTCGGATTCGAAAATCTAGACTCACCGGAGACGGAACATGTGGTGCCCGAGGCAGCGATATCCCCTTGGAGACAAGTCGGCTGGAGGCCGATGTATTGAATCTCGACGCAATTTGAGAGTTCCATCGTCATTAGGAGGCCCTGAACGTTACAATTCACTATCATTTTTGCGTCGGATTCGAAAATCTAGACTCACAGGAGAAGGACCATGTGGTGCCCGAGGCAGCAATAGACCCTTGGAGACAAGTCGGCTGGAGGCCGATGTATTGAATCTCGACGCAATTTGAGTGTTTCATCGTCATTAGGAGGCCCTAAACGTTACAATTCACTATCAGTTTTGCGTCGGGTTCGAAAATCTAGACCCACAGGAGAAGGACCATGTGGTGCCCGAGGCAGCAATAGACCCTTGGAGACAAGTCGGCTGGAGGCCGATGTATTGAATCTCGACGCAATTTGAGTGTTCCATCGGCATTAGGAGGCCCTGAACGTTACAATTAACTATCATTTTTGCGTCGGATTCGAAAATCTAGACTTACAAGAGAACGACCATGAGGTGCCCGAGACTGCAATATCCTCTTGGATACAAGTCGACTGGAGGTCGATGTATTGAATCTCGACGCAATTTGAGTCTTCTATCGTCATTAGCAGGCGCTGAACGTTACAATTCACTATCATTTTTGCGTCGGATTCGATAATCTAAACTCACAGGAGAACGACCATAAGGTGCCGAGGCAGCAACAGACCCTTGAAGACAAGTCGGCTGGAGGCCGATGTATTGAATCTCGACGCAATATGAGTGTTCCATCGGCATTAGGAGACCCTGAACGTTACAATTAACTATCATTTTTGCGTCGGATTCGAAAATCTAGACTCACCGGAGACGGACCATGTGGTGCCCGAGGCAGCGATATCCCCTTGGAGACAAGTCGGCTGGAGGCCGATGTATTGAATCTCGACGCAATTTGAGAGTTCCATCGTCATTAGGAGGCCCTGAACGTTACAATTAACAATCATTCTTGCGTCGGATTCGAAAATCTAGACTCACAGGAGAAGGATAATGTGGTGCCCCAGGCAGCAACAGACCCTTGGAGACAAGTCGGCTGCAGGCAGATGTATTGAATCTAGACGTAATTTGAGTGTTCCATCTTCACTACAAGGCCCTGAACGTTACAATTAACTATCATTTTTGCGTCGGATTCGAAAATCTAGACTCACAGGAGAAGGACCATGTGGTGCCCGAGGCAGCAATAGACCCTTGGAGACAAGTCGGCTGGAGGCCGATGTATTGAATCTCGACGCAATCTGAGAGTTCCATCGTCATTAGGAGGCCCTATACGTTACAATTCACTATCATTTTTGCGTCGGAATCGATAATCTAGACATACCAGAGAATGACCATAAGGTGCCCGACGCAGCAACAGACCCTTGGAGACAAATCGGCTGGAGGCCGATGTATTAAATATCGACGCAATTTGAGTGTTCCATCGGCATTAGGAGGCCCTGAACGTTACAATTAACAATCAGTTTCGCGTCGGATTCGAAAATCTAGACTCACAGGAGAAGGACCATGTGGTGCCCGAAGCAGCAATAGACCCTTGGAGACAAGTCGGGTGGAGGCCGATGTATTGAATATCGACGCAATTTGAGTGTTCCATCGGCATTAGGAGGCCCTGAACGTTACAATTAACTATCATTTTTGCGTCGGATTCGAAAATCTATACTCACAGGAGAACGACCATAAGGTGCCCGAGGCAGCAACAGACCCTTGGAGACAAGTCGGCTGCAGGCCGATGTATTGAATCTCGACGCAATTTAAGTGTTCCATCGTCACCACAAGGCCCTGAACGTTACAATTAACTATCATTTTTGCGTCGGATTCGAAAATCTAGACTCAGAGGAGAAGGACCATGTGGTGCCCGAGGCAGCAACAGACCCTTGGAGACAAGTCGGCTGCAGGCCGATGTATTGAATCTCGACGCAATTTGAGTGTTCCATCGTCACTACAAGGCCCTGAACGTTACAATTAACTATCATTTTTGCGTCGGATTCGAAAATCTAGACTCACAGGAGAAGGACCATGTGGTGCCCGAGGCAGCAATAGACCCTTGGAGTCAAGTCGGCTGGAGGCCGATGTATTGAATCTCGACGCAATGTGAGTGTTCCATCGTCATTAGGAGGCCCTAAACGTTACAATTCACTATCATTTTTGCGTCGGATTCGAAAATCTAGACTCGCAGGAGGAGGACCATGTGGTGCCCGAGGCAGCAATAGACCCTTGGAGACAAGTCGGCTGCAGGCCGATGTATTGAATCTCGACGCAATCTGAGTGTTCCATCGTCATTACAAGGCCCTGAACGTTACAATTAACTATCATTTTTGCGTCGGATTCGAAAATTTAGACTCACAGGAGAAAGACCATGAGGTGCCTGAGGCAGCAACAGACCCTTGTAGACAAGTCGGCTGGAGGCCGATGTATTGAATCTCGACGCAATTTGAGTGCTCCATCGTCATTAGGAGGCCCTAAACGTTACAATTCACTATCAGTTTTGCGTCGGGTTCGAAAATCTAGACTCACAGGAGAAGGACCATGTGGTGCCCGAGGCAGCAATAGACCCTTGGAGACAAGTCGGCTGCAGGCCGATGTATTGAATCTCGACGCAATTTGAGTGTTCCATCGTCATTACAAGGCCCTGAACGTTACAATTAACTATCATTTTTGCGTCGGATTCGAGAATCTAGACTCACAGGAGAACGACCATAAGGTGCCCGAGGCAGCAGTAGACCCTTGGAGACTAGTCGGCTGGAAGCCGATGTATTGAATCTCGACGCAATTTGAGTGTTCCATCGGCATTAGGAGGCCCTGAACGTTACAATTAACTATCATTTTTGCGTCGGATTCGAAAATCTAGACTTACAAGAGAACGACCATGAGGTGCCCGAGACTGCAATATCCTCTTGGATACAAGTCGACTGGAGGTCGATGTATTGAATCTCGACGCAATTTGAGTCTTCTATCGTCATTAGGAGGCGCTGAACGTTACAATTCACTATCATTTTTGCGTCGGATTCGATAATCTAAACTCACAGGAGAACGACCATAAGGTGCCGAGGCAGCAACAGACCCTTGGAGACAAGTCGGCTGGAGGCCGATGTATTGAATCTCGACGCAATTTGAGTGTTCCATCGTCATTAGGAGGCCCTAAACGTTACAATTCACTATCAATTTTGCGTCGGATTCGAAAATCTAGACTCACTGGAGAAGGACCATGTGGTGCCCGAGGCAGCAACAGACCCTTGGAGACAAGTCGGCTGCAGGCCGATGTATTGAATCTCGACGCAATTTGAGTGTTCCATCGTCACTACAAGGCCCTGAACGTTACAATTAACTATCATCTTAGCGTCGGATTCGAAAATCTAGACTCACAGGAGAAGGACCATGTGGTGCCCGAGGCAGCAATAGACCCTTGGAGACAAGTCGGCTGGAGGCCGATGTATTGAATCTCGACGCAATTTGAGTGTTCCATCGTCATTAGGAG
Source organism: Schistocerca americana (assembly GCF_021461395.2). Classification (NCBI taxonomy): domain Eukaryota; kingdom Metazoa; phylum Arthropoda; class Insecta; order Orthoptera; family Acrididae; genus Schistocerca; species Schistocerca americana. Next base: position 76,394 of record NW_025726110.1, read on the forward strand.
GCCCTAAACGTTACAATTCACTATCATTTTTGCGTCGGATTCGAAAATCTAGACTCGCAGGAGAAGGACCATGTGGTGCCCGTGGCAGCAATAGACCCTTGGAGACAAGTCGGCTGCAGGCCGATGTATTGAATCTCGACGCAATCTGAGTGTTCCATCGTCATTACAAGGCCTTGAAGGTTACAATTAACTATCATTTTTGCGTCGGATTCGAAAATTTAGACTCACAGGAGAAAGACCATGAGGTGCCTGAGGCAGCAACAGACCCTTGGAGTCAAGTCGGCTGGAGGCCGATGTATTGAATCTCGACGCAATTTGAGTGTTCCATCGGCATTAGGAGGCCCTGAACGTTACAATTAACTATCATTTTTGCGTCGGATTCGAAAATCTAGACTTACAAGGGAACGACCATGAGGTGCCCGAGACTGCAATATCCTCTTGGATACAAGTCGACCGGAGGTCGATGTATTGAATCTCGACGCAATTTGAGTCTTCTATCGTCATTAGGAGGCACTGAACGTTACAATTAACTATCATTTTTGCGTCGGATTCGAAAATCTAGACTCACAGGAGAAGGACCATGTGGTGCCCGAGGCAGCAATAGACCCTTGGAGACAAGTCGGCTGGAGGCCGATGTATTGAATCTCGACGCAATCTGAGAGTTCCATCGTCATTAGGAGGCCCTATACGTTACAATTCACTATCATTTTTGCGTCGGAATCGATAATCTAGACGTACCAGAGAATGACCATAAGGTGCCCGACGCAGCAACATACCCTTGGAGACAAATCGGCTGGAGGCCGATGTATTGAATATCGACGCAATTTGAGTGATCCATCGGCATTAGGAGGCCCTGAACGTTACAATTAACAATCAGTTTCGCGTCGGATTCGAAAATCTAGACTCACAGGAGAAGGACCATGTGGTGCCCGAGGCAGCAATAGACCCTTGGAGACAAGTCGGCTGGAGACCGATGTATTGAATATCGACGCAATTTGAGTGTTCCATCGGCATTAGGAGGCCCTGAACGTTACAATTAACTATCATTTTTGCGTCGGATTCGAAAATCTAGACTCACAGGAGAACGACCATAAGGTGCCCGAGGCAGCTACAGACCCTTGGAGACAAGTCGGCTGGAGGCCGATGTATTGAATCTCGACGCAATTTGAGTGTTCCATCGTCATTAGGAGGCCCTAAACGTTACAATTCACTATCATTTTCGCGTCGGATTCGAAAAGCTAGACTCTCAGGAGAAGGACCATGTGGTGCCCGAGGCAGCAACAGACCCTTGGAGACAAGTCGGCTGCAGGTCGATGTATTGAATCTCGACGCAATATGAGTGTTCCATCGTCACCACAAGGCCCTGAACGTTACAATTAACTATCATTTTTGCGTCGGATTCGAAAATCTAGACTCACAGGAGAAGGACCATGTGGTGCCCGAGGCAGCAACAGACCCTTGGAGACAAGTCGGCTGCAGGCCGATGTATTGAATCTCGACGCAAATTGAGTGTTCCATCGTCACTACAAGGCCCTGAACGTTACAATTAACTATCATTTTTGCGTCGGATTCGAAAATCTAGACTCACAGGAGAAGGACCATGTGTTGCCCGAGGCAGCAATAGACCCTTGGAGTCAAGTCGGCTGGAGGCCGATGTATTGAATCTCGACGCAATGTGAGTGTTCCATCGTCATTAGGAGGCCCTAAACGTTACAATTCACTATCATTTTTGCGTCGGATTCGAAAATCTAGACTCGCAGGAGGAGGACCATGTGGTGCCCGAGGCAGCAATAGACCCTTGGAGACAAGTCGGCTGCAGGCCGATGTATTGAATCTCGACGCAATTTGAGTGTTCCATCGGCATTAGGAGGCCCTGAACGTTACAATTAACTATCATTTTTGCTTCGGATTCGAAAATCTAGACTTACAAGAGAACGACCATGAGGTGCCCGAGACTGCAATATCCTCTTGGATACAAGTCGACTGGAGGTCGATGTATTGAATCTCGACGCAATTTGAGTCTTCTATCGTCATTAGGAGGCGCTGAACGTTACAATTAACTATCATTTTTGCGTCGGATTCGAAAATCTAGACTCACAGGAGAAGGACCATGTGGTGCCCGAGGCAGCAATAGACCCTTGGAGACAAGTCGGCTGGAGGCCGATGTATTGAATCTCGACGCAATCTGAGAGTTCCATCGTCATTCGGACGCCCTATACGTTACAATTCACTATCATTTTTGCGTCGGAATCGATAATCTAGACATACCAGAGAATGACCATAAGGTGCCCGACGCAGCAACAGACCCTTGGAGACAAATCGGCTGGAGGCCGATGTATTGAATATCGACGCAATTTGAGTGATCCATCGGCATTAGGAGGCCCTGAACGTTACAATTAACAATCAGTTTCGCGTCGGATTCGAAAATCTAGACTCACAGGAGAAGGACCATGTGGTGCCCGAGGCAGCAATAGACCCTTGGAGACAAGTCGGCTGCAGGCCGATGTATTGAATCTCGACGCAATCTGAGTGTTCCATCGTCATTACAAGGCCCTGAACGTTACAATTAACTATCATTTTTGCGTCGGATTCGAAAATTTAGACTCACAGGAGAAAGACCATGAGGTGCCTGAGGCAGCAACAGACCCCTGTAGACAAGTCGGCTGGAGGCCGATGTATTGAATCTCGACGCAATTTGAGTGCTCCATCGTCATTAGGAGGCCCTGAACGTTACAATTAACTATCATTTTTGCGTCGGATTCGAAAATCTAGACTTACAAGGGAACGACCATGAGGTGCCCGAGACTGCAATATCCTCTTGGATACAAGTCGCCTGGAGGTCGATGTATTGAATCTCGACGCAATTTGAGTTTTCTATCGTCATTACAAGGCCCTGAACGTTACAATTAACTATCATTTTTGCGTTGGATTCGAAAATCTAGACTCACAGGAGAACGACCATAAGGTGCCCGAGGCAGCAATAGACCCTTGGAGACAAGTCGGCTGGAGGCCGATGTATTGAATCTCGACGCAATTTGAGTGTTCCATCGGCATTAGGAGGCCCTGAACGTTACAATTAACTATCATTTTTGCTTTGGATTCGAAAATCTAGACTTACAAGAGAACGACCATGAGGTGCCCGAGACTGCAATATCCTCTTGGATACAAGTCGACTGGAGGTCGATGTATTGAATCTCGACGCAATTTGAGTCTTCTATCGTCATTAGGAGGCGCTGAACGTTACAATTAACTATCATTTTTCCGTCGGATTCGAAAATCTAGACTCACAGGAGAAGGACCATGTAGTGCCCTAGGCAGCAATAGACCCTTGGAGACAAGTCACCTGGAGGCCGATGTATTGAATCTCGACGCAATCTGAGAGTTCCATCGTCATTAGGAGGCCCTATACGTTACAATTCACTATCATTTTTGCGTCGGAATCGATAACCTAGACATACCAGAGAATGACCATAAGGTGCCCGACGCAGCAACAGACCCTTGGAGACAAATCGGCTGGAGGCCGATGTATTGAATATCGACGCAATTTGAGTGATCCATCGTCATTAGGAGGCCCTAAACGTTACAATTCACTATCATTTTTGCGTCGGATTCGAAAATCTAGACTCGCAGGAGGAGGACCATGTGGTGCCCGAGACTGCAATATCCTCTTGGATACAAGTCGCCTGGTGGTCGATGTATTGAATCTCGACGCAATTTGAGTCTTCTATCGTCATTACAAGGCCCTGAACGTTACAATTAACAAACATTTTTGCGTCGGATTCGAAAATCTAGACTCACAGGAGAACGACCATAAGGTGCCCGAGGCAGCAATAGACCCTTGGAGACAAGTCGGCTGGAGGCCGATGTATTGAATCTCGACGCAATTTGAGTGTTCCATCGGCATTAGGAGGCCCTGAACGTTACAATTAACTATCATTTTTGCTTCGGATTCGAAAATCTAGACTTACAAGAGAACGACCATGAGGTGCCCGAGACTGCAATATCCTCTTGGATACAAGTCGACTGGAAGTCGATGTATTGAATCTCGACGCAATTTGAGTCTTCTATCGTCATTAGGAGGCGCTGAACGTTACAATTAACTATCATTTTTGCGTCGGATTCGAAAATCTAGACTCACAGGAGAAGGACCATGTGGTGCCCGAGGCAGCAATAGACCCTTGGAGACAAGTCGGCTGCAGGCCGATGTATTGAATCTTGACGCAATTTGAGTCTTCCATCGTCATTACAAGGCCCTGAACGTTACAATTAACTATCATTTTTGCGTCGGATTCGAAAATCTAGACTCACAGGAGAACGACCATAAGGTGCCCGAGGCAGCAATAGACCCTTGGAGACAAGTCGGCTGGAGGCCGATGTATTGAATCTCGACGCAATATGAGTGTTCCATCGGCATTAGGAGGCCCTGAACGTTACAATTCACTATCAGTTTTGCGTCGGATTCGAAAATCTAGACTCACAGGAGAAGGACCATGTGGTGCCCGAGGCAGCAACAGACCCTTGGAGACAAGTCGGCTGCAGGCCGATGTATTGAATCTCGACGCAATTTGAGTGTTCCATCGTCACTACAAGGCCCTGAACGTTACAATTAACTATCATTTTTGCGTCGGATTCGAAAATCTAGACTTACAAGGGAACGACCATGAGGTGTCCGAGACTGCAATATCCTCTTGGATACAAGTCGCCTGGAGGTCGATGTATTGAATCTCGACGCAATTTGAGTCTTCTATCGTCATTACAAGGCCCTGAACGTTACAATTAACAAACATTTTTGCGTCGGATTCGAAAATCTAGACTCACAGGAGAACGACCATAAGGTGCCCGAGGCAGCAATAGACCCTTGGAGACAAGTCGGCTGGAGGCCGATGTATTGAATCTCGACGCAATTTGAGTGTTCCATCGGCATTAGGAGGCCCTGAACGTTACAATTAACTATCATTTTTGCGTCGGATTCGAAAATCTAGACTTACAAGAGAACGACCATGAGGTGCCCGAGACTGCAATATCCTCTTGTATACAAGTCGACCGGAGGTCGATGTATTGAATCTCGACGCAATTTGAGTCTTCTATCGTCATTAGGAGGCGCTGAACGTTACAATTAACTATCATTTTTGCGTCGGATTCGAAAATCTAGACTCACAGGAGAAGGACCATGTGGTGCCCGAGGCAGCAATAGACCCTTGGAGACAAATCGGCTGGAGGCCGATGTATTGAATATCGACGCAATTTGAGTGATCCATCGGCATTAGGAGGCCCTGAACGTTACAATTAACAATCAGTTTCGCGTCGGATTCGAAAATCTAGACTCACAGGAGAAGGACCATGTGGTGCCCGAGGCAGCAATAGACCCTTGGAGACAAGTCGGCTGGATGCCGATGTATTGAATATCGACGCAATTTGAGTGTTCCATCGGCATTAGGAGGTCCTGAACGTTACAATTAACTATCATTTTTGCGTCGGATTCGAAAATCTAGACTCACAGGAGAACGACCATAAGGTGCCCGAGGCAGCAACAGACCCTTGGAGACAAGTCGGCTGGAGGCCGATGTATTGAATCTCGACGCAATTTGAGTGTTCCATCGTCATTAGGAGGCCCTAAACGCTACAATTCACTATCATTTTCGCGTCGGATTCGAAAATCTAGACTCACAGGAGAAGGACCATGTGGTGCCCGAGGCAGCAACAGACCCTTGGAGACAAGTCGGCTGCAGGTCGATGTATTGAATCTCGACGCAATTTGAGTGTTCCATCGTCACCACAAGGCCCTGAACGTTACAATTAACTATCATTTTTGCGTCGGATTCGAAAATCTAGACTCACAGGAGAAGGACCATGTGGTGCCCGAGGCAGCAACAGACCCTTGGAGACAAGTCGGCTGGAGGCCGATGTATTGAATCTCGACGCAATGTGAGTGTTCCATCGTCACTACAAGGCCCTGAACGTTACAATTAACTATCATTTTTGCGTCGGATTCGAAAATCTAGACTCACAGGAGAAGGACCATGTGGTGCCCGAGGCAGCAATAGACCCTTGGAGTCAAGTCGGCTGGAGGCCGATGTATTTAATCTCGACGCAATGTGAGTGTTCCATCGTCATTAGGAGGCCCTAAACGTTACAATTCACTATCATTTTTGCGTCGGATTCGAAAATCTAGACTCGCAGGAGGAGGACCATGTGGTGCCCGAGGCAGCAATAGACCCTTGGAGACAAGTCGGCTGCAGGCCGATGTATTGAATCTCGACGCAATCTGAGTGTTCCATCGTCATTACAAGGCCCTGAACGTTACAATTAACTATCATTTTTGCGTCGGATTCGAAAATTTAGACTCACAGGAGAAAGACCACGAGGTGCCTGAGGCAGCAACAGACCCTTGTAGACAAGTCGGCTGGAGGCCGATGTATTGAATCTCGACGCAATTTGAGTGCTCCATCGTCATTAGGAGGCCCTGAACGTTACAATTAACTATCATTTTTGCGTCGGATTCGAAAATCTAGACTTACAAGGGAACGACCATGAGGTGCCCGAGACTGCAATATCCTCTTGGATACAAGTCGCCTGGAGGTCGATGTATTGAATCTCGACGCAATTTGAGTTTTCTATCGTCATTACAAGGCCCTGAACGTTACAATTAACAAACATTTTTGCGTTGGATTCGAAAATCTAGACTCACAGGAGAACGACCATAAGGTGCCCGAGGCAGCAATAGACCCTTGGAGACAAGTCGGCTGGAGGCCGATGTATTGAATCTCGACGCAATTTGAGTGTTCCATCGGCATTAGGAGGCCCTGAACGTTACAATTAACTATCATTTTTGCTTTGGATTCGAAAATCTAGACTTACAAGAGAACGACCATGAGGTGCCCGAGACTGCAATATCCTCTTGGATACAAGTCGACTGGAGGTCGATGTATTGAATCTCGACGCAATTTGAGTCTTCTATCGTCATTAGGAGGCGCTGAACGTTACAATTAACTATCATTTTTCCGTCGGATTCGAAAATCTAGACTCACAGGAGAAGGACCATGTGGTGCCCTAGGCAGCAATAGACCCTTGGAGACAAGTCACCTGGAGGCCGATGTATTGAATCTCGACGCAATCTGAGAGTTCCATCGTCATTAGGAGGCCCTATACGTTACAATTCACTATCATTTTTGCGTCGGAATCGATAACCTAGACATACCAGAGAATGACCATAAGGTGCCCGACGCAGCAACAGACCCTTGGAGACAAATCGGCTGGAGGCCGATGTATTGAATATCGACGCAATTTGAGTGATCCATCGTCATTAGGAGGCCCTAAACGTTACAATTCACTATCATTTTTGCGTCGGATTCGAAAATCTAGACTCGCAGGAGGAGGACCATGTGGTGCCCGAGGCAGCAATAGACCCTTGGAGACAAGTCGGCTGCAGGCCGATGTATTGAATCTCAACGCAATCTGAGTGTTCCATCGTCATTACAAGGCCCTGAACGTTACAATTAACTATCATTTTTGCGTCGGATTCGAAAATTTAGACTCACAGGAGAAAGACCATGAGGTGCCTGAGGCAGCAACAGACCCTTGGAGTCAAGTCGGCTGGAGGCCGATGTATTTAATCTCGACGCAATGTGAGTGTTCCATCGTCATTAGGAGGCCCTAAACGTTACAATTCACTATCATTTTTGCGTCGGATTCGAAAATCTAGACTCGCAGGAGGAGGACCATGTGGTGCCCGAGGCAGCAATAGACCCTTGGAGACAAGTCGGCTGCAGGCCGATGTATTGAATCTCGACGCAATCTGAGTGTTCCATCGTCATTACAAGGCCCTGAACGTTACAATTAACTATCATTTTTGCGTCGGATTCGAAAATTTAGACTCACAGGAGAAAGACCATGAGGTGCCTGAGGCAGCAACAGACCCTTGTAGACAAGTCGGCTGGAGGCCGATGTATTGAATCTCGACGCAATTTGAGTGCTCCATCGTCATTAGGAGGCCCTGAACGTTACAATTAACTATCATTTTTGCGTCGGATTCGAAAATCTAGACTTACAAGGGAACGACCATGAGGTGCCCGAGACTGCAATATCCTCTTGGATACAAGTCGCCTGGAGGTCGATGTATTGAATCTCGACGCAATTTGAGTTTTCTATCGTCATTACAAGGCCCTGAACGTTACAATTAACAAACATTTTTGCGTTGGATTCGAAAATCTAGACTCACAGGAGAACGACCATAAGGTGCCCGAGGCAGCAATAGACCCTTGGAGACAAGTCGGCTGGAGGCCGATGTATTGAATCTCGACGCAATTTGAGTGTTCCATCGGCATTAGGAGGCCCTGAACGTTACAATTAACTATCATTTTTGCTTTGGATTCGAAAATCTAGACTTACAAGAGAACGACCATGAGATGCCCGAGACTGCAATATCCTCTTGGATACAAGTCGACTGGAGGTCGATGTATTGAATCTCGACGCAATTTGAGTCTTCTATCGTCATTAGGAGGCGCTGAACGTTACAATTAACAATCAGTTTCGCGTCGGATTCGAAAATCTAGACTCACAGGAGAAGGACCATGTGGTTCCTGAGGCAGCAATAGACCCTTGTAGACAAGTCGGCTGGAGGCCGATGTATTGAATATCGACGCAATTTGAGTGTTCCATCGGCATTAGGAGGTCCTGAACGTAACAATTAACTATCATTTTTGCGTCGGATTCGAAAATCTAGACTCACAGGAGAACGACCATTAGGTGCCCGAGGCAGCAACAGACCCTTGGAGACAAGTCGGCTGGAGGCCGATGTATTGAATCTCGACGCAATTTGAGTGTTCCATCGTCATTAGGAGGCCCTAAACGTTACAATTCACTATCATTTTCGCGTCGGATTCGAAAATCTAGACTCGCAGGAGGAGGACCATGTGGTACCCGAGGCAGCAATAGACCCTTGGAGACAAGTCGGCTGCAGGCCGATGTATTGAATCTCGACGCAATTTGAGTGTTCCATCGTCACTACAAGGCCCTGAACGTTACAATTAACTATCATTTTTGCGTCGGATTCGAAAATCTAGACTCACAGGAGAAGGACCATGTGGTGCCCGAGGCAGCAACAGACCCTTGGAGACAAGTCGGCTGCAGGCCGATGTATTGAATCTCGACGCAATTTGAGTGTTCCATCGTCACTACAAGGCCCTGAACATTACAATTAACTATCATTTTTGCGTCGGATTCGAAAATCTAGACCCACAGGAGAAGGACCATGTGGTGCCCGAGGCAGCAATAGACCCTTGGAGTCAAGTCGGCTGGAGGCCGATGTATTGAATCTCGACGCAATGTGAGTGTTCCATCGTCATTAGGAGGCCCTAAACGTTACAATTCACTATCATTTTTGCGTCGGATTCGAAAATCTAGACTCGCAGGAGGAGGACCATGTGGTACCCGAGGCAGCAATAGACCCTTGGAGACAAGTCGGCTGCAGGCCGATGTATTGAATCTCGACGCAATTTGAGTGTTCCATCGTCACTACAAGGCCCTGAACGTTACAATTAACTATCATTTTTGCGTCGGATTCGAAAATCTAGACTCACAGGAGAAGGACCATGTGGTGCTCGAGGCAGCAATAGACCCTTGGAGACAAGTCGGCTGGAGGCCGATGTATTGAATCTCGACGCAATTTGAGTGTTCCATCGGCATTAGGAGGCCCTGAACGTTACAATTAACTATCATTTTTGCTTCGGATTCGAAAATCTAGACTTACAAGGGAACGACCATGAGGTGCCCGAGACTGCAATATCCTCTTGGATACAAGTCGCCTGGAGGTCGATGTATTGAATCTCGACGCAATTTGAGTTTTCTATCGTCATTACAAGGCCCTGAACGTTACAATTAACAAACATTTTTGCGTTGGATTCGAAAATCTAGACTCACAGGAGAACGACCATAAGGTGCCCGAGGCAGCAATAGACCCTTGGAGACAAGTCGGCTGGAGGCCGATGTATTGAATCTCGACGCAATTTGAGTGTTCCATCGGCATTAGGAGGCCCTGAACGTTACAATTAACTATCATTTTTGCTTTGGATTCGAAAATCTAGACTTACAAGAGAACGACCATGAGGTGCCCGAGACTGCAATATCATCTTGGATACAAGTCGACTGGAGGTCGATGTATTGAATCTCGACGCAATTTGAGTCTTCTATCGTCATTAGGAGGCGCTGAACGTTACAATTAACTATCATTTTTGCGTCGGATTCGAAAATCTAGACTCACAGGAGAAGGACCATGTGGTGCCCGATGCAGCAATAGACCCTTGGAGACAAGTCGGCTGGAGGCCGATGTATTGAATCTCGACGCAATCTGAGAGTTCCATCGTCATTAGGAGGCCCTATACGTTACAATTCACTATCATTTTTGCGTCGGAATCGATAATCTAGACATACCAGAGAATGACCATAAGGTGCCCGACGCAGCAACAGACCCTTGGAGACAAATCGGCTGGAGGCCGATGTATTGAATATCGACGCAATTTGAGTGATCCATCGGCATTAGGAGGCCCTGAACGTTACAATTAACAATCAGTTTCGCGTCGGATTCGAAAATCTAGACTCACAGGAGAAGGACCATGTGGTGCCTGAGGCAGCAATAGACCCTTGGAGACAAGTCGGCTGGAGGCCGATGTATTGAATATCGACGCAATTTGAGTGTTCCATCGGCATTAGGAGGCCCTGAACGTAACAATTAACTATCATTTTTGCGTCGGATTCGAAAATCTAGACTCACAGGAGAACGACCATAAGGTGCCCGAGGCAGCAACAGACCCTTGGAGACAAGTCGGCTGGAGGCCGATGTATTGAATCTCGACGCAATTTGAGTGTTCCATCGTCATTAGGAGGCCCTAAACGTTACAATTCACTATCATTTTCGCGTCGGATTCGAAAATCTAGACTCACAGGAGAAGGACCATGTGGTGCCCGAGGCAGCAACAGACGCTTGGAGACAAGTCGGCTGCAGGTCGATGTATTGAATCGCGACGCAATTTGAGTGTTCCATCGTCACCACAAGGCCCTGAACGTTACAATTAACTATCATTTTTGCGTCGGATTCGAAAATCTAGACTCACAGGAGAAGGACCATGTGGTGCCCGAGGCAGCAACAGACCCTTGGAGACAAGTCGGCTGCAGGCCGATGTATTGAATCTCGACGCAATTTGAGTGTTCCATCGTCACTACAAGGCCCTGAACGTTACAATTAACTATCATTTTTGCGTCGGATTCGAAAATCTAGACTGACAGGAGAAGGACCATGTGGTGCCCGAGGCAGCAATAGACCCTTGGAGTCAAGTCGGCTGGAGCCCGATGTATTGAATCTCGACGCAATGTGAGTGTTCCATCGTCATTAGGAGGCCCTAAACGTTACAATTCACTATCATTTTTGCGTCGGATTCGAAAATCTAGACTCGCAGGAGGAGGACCATGTGGTACCCGAGGCAGCAATAGACCCTTGGAGACAAGTCGGCTGCAGGCTGATGTATTGAATCTCGACGCAATCTGAGTGTTCCATCGTCATTACAAGGCCCTGAACGTTACAATTAACTATCATTTTTTCGTCGGATTCGAAAATTTAGACTCACAGGAGAAAGACCATGAGGTGCCTGAGGCAGCAACAGACCCTTGTAGACAAGTCGGCTGGAGGCCGATGTATTGTATCTCGACGCAATTTGAGTGCTCCATCGTCATTAGGAGGCCCTAAACGTTACAATTCACTATCAGTTTTGCGTCGGGTTCGAAAATCTAGACTCACAGGAGAAGGACCATGTGGTGCCCGAGGCAGCAATAAACCCTTGGAGACAAGTCGGCTGCAGGCCGATGTATTGAATCTCGACGCAATTTGAGTGTTCCATCGGCATTAGGAGGCCCTGAACGTTACAATTAACTATCATTTTTGCTTCGGATTCGAAAATCTAGACTTACAAGAGAACGACCATGAGGTGCCCGAGACTGCAATATCCTCTTGGATACAAGTCGACTGGAGGTCGATGTATTGAATCTCGACGCAATTTGAGTCTTCTATCGTCATTAGGAGGCGCTGAACGTTACAATTAACTATCATTTTTGCGTCGGATTCGAAAATCTAGACTCACAGGAGAAGGACCATGTGGTGCACGAGGCAACAATAGACCCTTGGAGACAAGTCGGCTGGAGGCCGATGTATTGAATCTCGATGCAATCTGAGAGTTCCATCGTCATTAGGAGGCCCTATACGTTACAATTCACTATCATTTTTGCGTCGGAATCGATAATCTAGACATACCAGAGAATGACCATAAGGTGCCCGACGCAGCAACAGACCCTTGGAGACAAATCGGCTGGAGGCCGATGTATTGAATATCGACGCAATTTGAGTGATCCATCGGCATTAGGAGGCCCTGAACGTTACAATTAACAATCAGTTTCGCGTCGGATTCGAAAATCTAGACTCACAGGAGAAGGACCATGTGGTGCCCGAGGCAGCAATAGACCCTTGGAGACAAGTCGGCTGGAGGCCGATGTATTGAATATCGACGCAATTTGAGTGTTCCATCGGCATTAGGAGGCCCTGAACGTAACAATTAACTATCATTTTTGCGTCGGATTCGAAAATCTAGACTCACAGGAGAATGACCATAAGGTGCCCGAGGCAGCAACAGACCCTTGGAGACAAGTCGGCTGGAGGCCGATGTATTGAATCTCGACGCAATTTGAGTGTTCCATCGTCATTAGGAGGCCCTAAACGTTACAATTCACTATCATTTTCGCGTCGGATTCGAAAATCTAGACTCACAGGAGAAGGACCATGTAATGCCCGAGGCAGCAACAGACGCTTGGAGACAAGTCGGCTGCAGGTCGATGTATTGAATCTCGACGCAATTTGAGTGTTCCATCGTCACCACAAGGCCCTGAACGTTACAATTAACTATCATTTTTGCGTCGGATTCGAAAATCTAGACTGACAGGAGAAGGACCATGTGGTGCCCGAGGCAGCAATAGACCCTTGGAGTCAAGTCGGCTGGAGGCCGATGTATTGAATCTCGACGCAATGTGAGTGTTCCATCGTCATTAGGAGGCCCTAAACGTTACAATTCACTATCATTTTTGCGTCGGATTCAAAAATCTAGACTCGCAGGAGGAGGAACATGTGGTACCCGAGGCAGCAATAGACCCTTGGAGACAAGTCGGCTGCAGGCCGATGTATTGAATCTCGACGCAATCTGAGTGTTCCATCGTCATTACAAGGCCCTGAACGTTACAATTCACTATCAGTTTTGCGTCGGATTCGAAAATCTAGACTCACAGGAGAAGGACCATGTGGTGCCCGAGGCAGCAACAGACCCTTGGAGACAAGTCTGCTGCAGGCCGATGTATTGAATCTCGACGCAATTTGTGTGTTCCATCGGCATTAGGAGGCCCTGAACGTTACAATTAACTATCATTTTTGCGTCGGATTCGAAAATTTAGACTCACAGGAAAAAGACCATGACGTGCCTGAGGCAGCAACAGACCGTTGTAGACAAGTCGGCTGGAGGCCGATGTATTGAATCTCGACGCAATTTGAGTGCTCCATCGTCATTAGGAGGCCCTAAACGTTACAATTCACTATCAGTTTTGGGTCGGGTTCGAAAATCTAGACTCACAGGAGAAGGACCATGTGGTGCCCGAGGCAGCAATAGACCCTTGGAGACAAGTCGGCTGCAGGCCGATGTATTGAATCTCGACGCAATTTGTGTGTTCCATCGGCATTAGGAGGCCCTGAACGTTACAATTAACTATCATTTTTGCGTCGGATTCAAAAATCTAGACTTACAAGAGAACGACCATGAGGTGCCCGAGACTGCAATATCCTCTTGGATACAAGTCGACTGGAGGTCGATGTATTGAATCTCGACGCAATTTGAGTCTTCTATCGTCATTAGGAGGCGCTGAACGTTACAATTCACTATCATTTTTGCGTCGGATTCGATAATCTAAACTCACAGGAGAACGACCATAAGGTGCCGAGGCAGCAACAGACCCTTGGAGACAAGTCGGCTGGAGGCCGATGTATTGAATCTCGACGCAATTTGAGTGTTCCATCGTCATTAGGAGGCCCTAAACGTTACAATTCACTATCATTTTTGCGTCGGATTCGAAAATATAGACTCACAGGAGAACGACCATAAGGAGCCGGAGGAAGCAATAGACCCTTGGAGGCAAGTCGGCTGGAGGCCGATGTATTGAATCTCGACGCAATTTGAGTGTTCCATCGTCATTAGGAGGCCCTGAACGTTACAATTAACTATCATTTTTGCGTCGTATTCGAAAATTTAGACTCACAGGAGAAGGACCATGTGGTGCCCGAGGCAGCAATAGACCCTTGGAGACAAGTCGGCTGCAGGCCGATGTATTGAATCTTGACGCAATTTGAGTGTTCCATCGTCATTACAAGGCCCTGAACGTTACAATTAACTATCATTTTTGCGTCGGATTCGAAAATCTAGACTCACAGGAGAACGACCATAAGGTGCCCGAGGCAGCAATAGACCCGTGGAGACAAGTCGGCTAGAGGCCGATGTATTGAATCTCGACGCAATATGAGTGTTCCATCGGCATTAGGAGGCCCTGAACGTTATAATTCACTATCAGTTTTGCGTCGGATTCGAAAATCTAGACTCACAGGAGAAGGACCATGTGGTGCCCGAGGCAGCAATAGACCCTTGGAGACAAGTCGGCTGGAGGCCGATGTATTGAATCTCGACGCAATTTGAGTGTTCCATCGTCATTAGGAGGCCCTAAACGTTACAATTCACTATCATTTTTGCGTCGGATTCGAAAATCTAGACTCGCAGGAGAAGGACCATGTGGTGCCCGTGGCAGCAATAGACCCTTGGAGACAAGTCGGCTGCAGGCCGATGTATTGAATCTCGACGCAATCTGAGTGTTCCATCGTCTTTACAAGGCCTTGACGTTACAATTAACTATCATTTTTGCGTCGGATTCGAAAATTTAGACTCACAGGAGAAAGACCATGAGGTGCCCGAGACTGCAATATCCTCTTGGATACAAGTCGCCTGGAGGTCGATGTATTGAATCTCGACGCAATTTGAGTCTTCTATCGTCATTACAAGGCCCTGAACGTTACAATTAACAAACATTTTTGCGTCGGATTCGAAAATCTAGACTCACAGGAGAACGACCATAAGGTGCCCGAGGCAGCAATAGACCCTTGGAGACAAGTCGGCTGGAGGCCGATGTATTGAATCTCGACGCAATTTGAGTGTTCCATCGGCATTAGGAGGCCCTGAACGTTACAATTAACTATCATTTTTGCGTCGGATTCGAAAATCTAGACTTACAAGAGAACGACCATGAGGTGCCCGAGACTGCAATATTCTCTTGGATACAAGTCGACTGGAGGTCGATGTATTGAATCTCGACGCAATTTATGAGTCTTCTATCGTCATTAGGAGGCGCTGAACGTTACAATTAACTATCATTTTTGCGTCGGATTCGAAAATCTAGACTCACAGAAGGACCATGTGGTGCCCCCCGAGGCAGCAAAAGACCCTTGGAGACAAGTCGGCTGGAGGCCGATGTATTGAATCTCGACGCAATTTGAGTGTTCCATCGTCATTAGGAGGCCCTAAACGTTACAATTCACTATCATTTTTGCGTCGGATTCGAAAATCTAGACTCGCAGGAGAGGGACCATGTGGTGCCCGTGGCAGCAATAGACCCTTGGAGACAAGTCGGCTGCAGGACGATGTATTGAATCTCGACGCAATCTGAGTGTTCCATCGTCATTACAAGGCCTTGAACGTTACAATTAACTATCATTTTTGCGTCGGATTCGAAAATCTAGACTCACAGGAGAAGGACCATGTGGTGCCCGAGGCAGCAACAGACCCTTGGAGACAAGTCGGCTGCAGGCCGATGTATTGAATCTCGACGCAATTTGAGTGTTCCATCGTCACTACAAGGCCCTGAACGTTACAATTAACTATCATTTTTGCGTCGGATTCGAAAATCTAGACTGACAGGAGAAGGACCATGTGGTGCCCGAGGCAGCAATAGACCCTTGGAGTCAAGTCGGCTGGAGCCCGATGTATTGAATCTCGACGCAATGTGAGTGTTCCATCGTCATTAGGAGGCCCTAAACGTTACAATTCACTATCATTTTTGCGTCGGATTCGAAAATCTAGACTCGCAGGAGGAGGACCATGTGGTACCCGAGGCAGCAATAGACCCTTGGAGACAAGTCGGCTGCAGGCTGATGTATTGAATCTCGACGCAATCTGAGTGTTCCATCGTCATTACAAGGCCCTGAACGTTACAATTAACTATCATTTTTTCGTCGGATTCGAAAATTTAGACTCACAGGAGAAAGACCATGAGGTGCCTGAGGCAGCAACAGACCCTTGTAGACAAGTCGGCTGGAGGCCGATGTATTGTATCTCGACGCAATTTGAGTGCTCCATCGTCATTAGGAGGCCCTAAACGTTACAATTCACTATCAGTTTTGCGTCGGGTTCGAAAATCTAGACTCACAGGAGAAGGACCATGTGGTGCCCGAGGCAGCAATAAACCCTTGGAGACAAGTCGGCTGCAGGCCGATGTATTGAATCTCGACGCAATTTGAGTGTTCCATCGGCATTAGGAGGCCCTGAACGTTACAATTAACTATCATTTTTGCTTCGGATTCGAAAATCTAGACTTACAAGAGAACGACCATGAGGTGCCCGAGACTGCAATATCCTCTTGGATACAAGTCGACTGGAGGTCGATGTATTGAATCTCGACGCAATTTGAGTCTTCTATCGTCATTAGGAGGCGCTGAACGTTACAATTAACTATCATTTTTGCGTCGGATTCGAAAATCTAGACTCACAGGAGAAGGACCATGTGGTGCACGAGGCAACAATAGACCCTTGGAGACAAGTCGGCTGGAGGCCGATGTATTGAATCTCGATGCAATCTGAGAGTTCCATCGTCATTAGGAGGCCCTATACGTTACAATTCACTATCATTTTTGCGTCGGAATCGATAATCTAGACATACCAGAGAATGACCATAAGGTGCCCGACGCAGCAACAGACCCTTGGAGACAAATCGGCTGGAGGCCGATGTATTGAATATCGACGCAATTTGAGTGATCCATCGGCATTAGGAGGCCCCGAACGTTACAATTAACAATCAGTTTCGCGTCGGATTCGAAAATCTAGACTCACAGGAGAAGGACCATGTGGTGCCCGAGGCAGCAATAGACCCCTGGAGACAAGTCGGCTGGAGGCCGATGTATTGAATATCGACGCAATTTGAGTGTTCCATCGGCATTAGGAGGCCCTGAACGTAACAATTAACTATCATTTTTGCGTCGGATTCGAAAATCTAGACTCACAGGAGAATGACCATAAGGTGCCCGAGGCAGCAACAGACCCTTGGAGACAAGTCGGCTGGAGGCCGATGTATTGAATCTCGACGCAATTTGAGTGTTCCATCGTCATTAGGAGGCCCTAAACGTTACAATTCACTATCATTTTCGCGTCGGATTCGAAAATCTAGACTCACAGGAGAAGGACCATGTAATGCCCGAGGCAGCAACAGACGCTTGGAGACAAGTCGGCTGCAGGTCGATGTATTGAATCTCGACGCAATTTGAGTGTTCCATCGTCACCACAAGGCCCTGAACGTTACAATTAACTATCATTTTTGCGTCGGATTCGAAAATCTAGACTGACAGGAGAAGGACCATGTGGTGCCCGAGGCAGCAATAGACCCTTGGAGTCAAGTCGGCTGGAGGCCGATGTATTGAATCTCGACGCAATGTGAGTGTTCCATCGTCATTAGGAGGCCCTAAACGTTACAATTCACTATCATTTTTGCGTCGGATTCAAAAATCTAGACTCGCAGGAGGAGGAACATGTGGTACCCGAGGCAGCAATAGACCCTTGGAGACAAGTCGGCTGCAGGCCGATGTATTGAATCTCGACGCAATCTGAGTGTTCCATCGTCATTACAAGGCCCTGAACGTTACAATTCACTATCAGTTTTGCGTCGGATTCGAAAATCTAGACTCACAGGAGAAGGACCATGTGATGCCCGAGGCAGCAACAGACCCTTGGAGACAAGTCTGCTGCAGGCCGATGTATTGAATCTCGACGCAATTTGTGTGTTCCATCGGCATTAGGAGGCCCTGAACGTTACAATTAACTATCATTTTTGCGTCGGATTCGAAAATTTAGACTCACAGGAAAAAGACCATGACGTGCCTGAGGCAGCAACAGACCGTTGTAGACAAGTCGGCTGGAGGCCGATGTATTGAATCTCGACGCAATTTGAGTGCTCCATCGTCATTAGGAGGCCCTAAACGTTACAATTCACTATCAGTTTTGGGTCGGGTTCGAAAATCTAGACTCACAGGAGAAGGACCATGTGGTGCCCGAGGCAGCAATAGACCCTTGGAGACAAGTCGGCTGCAGGCCGGTGTATTGAATCTCGACGCAATTTGTGTGTTCCATCGGCATTAGGAGGCCCTGAACGTTACAATTAACTATCATTTTTGCGTCGGATTCAAAAATCTAGACTTACAAGAGAACGACCATGAGGTGCCCGAGACTGCAATATCCTCTTGGATACAAGTCGACTGGAGGTCGATGTATTGAATCTCGACGCAATTTGAGTCTTCTATCGTCATTAGGAGGCGCTGAACGTTACAATTCACTATCATTTTTGCGTCGGATTCGATAATCTAAACTCACAGGAGAACGACCATAAGGTGCCGAGGCAGCAACAGACCCTTGGAGACAAGTCGGCTGGAGGCCGATGTATTGAATCTCGACGCAATTTGAGTGTTCCATCGTCATTAGGAGGCCCTAAACGTTACAATTCACTATCATTTTTGCGTCGGATTCGAAAATATAGACTCACAGGAGAACGACCTTAAGGAGCCGGAGGAAGCAATAGACCCTTGGAGGCAAGTCGGCTGGAGGCCGATGTATTGAATCTCGACGCAATTTGAGTGTTCCATCGTCATTAGGAGGCCCTGAACGTTACAATTAACTATCATTTTTGCGTCGTATTCGAAAATTTAGACTCACAGGAGAAGGACCATGTGGTGCCCGAGGCAGCAATAGACCCTTGGAGACAAGTCGGCTGC
The DNA here is from genome assembly GCF_021461395.2 of Schistocerca americana. Lineage (NCBI taxonomy): Eukaryota > Metazoa > Arthropoda > Insecta > Orthoptera > Acrididae > Schistocerca > Schistocerca americana. The sequence goes on from NW_025726110.1 coordinate 95,550, forward strand.
AGGCCGATGTATTGAATCTTGACGCAATTTGAGTGTTCCATCGTCATTACAAGGCCCTGAACGTTACAATTAACTATCATTTTTGCGTCGGATTCGAAAATCTAGACTCACAGGAGAACGACCATAAGGTGCCCGAGGCAGCAATAGACCCGTGGAGACAAGTCGGCTAGAGGCCGATGTATTGAATCTCGACGCAATATGAGTGTTCCATCGGCATTAGGAGGCCCTGAACGTTATAATTCACTATCAGTTTTGCGTCGGATTCGAAAATCTAGACTCACAGGAGAAGGACCATGTGGTGCCCGAGGCAGCAATAGACCCTTGGAGACAAGTCGGCTGGAGGCCGATGTATTGAATCTCGACGCAATTTGAGTGTTCCATCGTCATTAGGAGGCCCTAAACGTTACAATTCACTATCATTTTTGCGTCGGATTCGAAAATCTAGACTCGCAGGAGAAGGACCATGTGGTGCCCGTGGCAGCAATAGACCCTTGGAGACAAGTCGGCTGCAGGCCGATGTATTGAATCTCGACGCAATCTGAGTGTTCCATCGTCTTTACAAGGCCTTGACGTTACAATTAACTATCATTTTTGCGTCGGATTCGAAAATTTAGACTCACAGGAGAAAGACCATGAGGTGCCCGAGACTGCAATATCCTCTTGGATACAAGTCGCCTGGAGGTCGATGTATTGAATCTCGACGCAATTTGAGTCTTCTATCGTCATTACAAGGCCCTGAACGTTACAATTAACAAACATTTTTGCGTCGGATTCGAAAATCTAGACTCACAGGAGAACGACCATAAGGTGCCCGAGGCAGCAATAGACCCTTGGAGACAAGTCGGCTGGAGGCCGATGTATTGAATCTCGACGCAATTTGAGTGTTCCATCGGCATTAGGAGGCCCTGAACGTTACAATTAACTATCATTTTTGCGTCGGATTCGAAAATCTAGACTTACAAGAGAACGACCATGAGGTGCCCGAGACTGCAATATTCTCTTGGATACAAGTCGACTGGAGGTCGATGTATTGAATCTCGACGCAATTTGAGTCTTCTATCGTCATTAGGAGGCGCTGAACGTTACAATTAACTATCATTTTTGCGTCGGATTCGAAAATCTAGACTCACAGAAGGACCATGTGGTGCCCGAGGCAGCAAAAGACCCTTGGAGAAAAGTCGGCTGGAGGCCGATGTATTGAATCTCGACGCAATTTGAGTGTTCCATCGTCATTAGGAGGCCCTAAACGTTACAATTCACTATCATTTTTGCGTCGGATTCGAAAATCTAGACTCGCAGGAGAGGGACCATGTGGTGCCCGTGGCAGCAATAGACCCTTGGAGACAAGTCGGCTGCAGGACGATGTATTGAATCTCGACGCAATCTGAGTGTTCCATCGTCATTACAAGGCCTTGAACGTTACAATTAACTATCATTTTTGCGTCGGATTCGAAAATTTAGACTCACAGGAGAAAGACCATGAGGTGCCTGAGGCAGCAACAGACCCTTGGAGACAAGTCGGCTGCAGGCAGATGTATTGAATCTCGACGCAATTTGAGTGTTCCATCGTCACTACAAGGCCCTGAACGTTACAATTAACTATCATTTTTGCGTCGGATTCGAAAATTTGGACTCACCGGAGACGGACCATGTGGTGCCCGAGGCAGCGATATCCCCTTGGAGACAAGTCGGCTGGAGGCCGATGTATTGAATCTCGACGCAATTTGAGAGTTCCATCGTCATTAGGAGGCCCTGAACGTTACAACTAACAATCATTTTTGCGTCGGAATCGAAAATCTAGACTCACAGGAGAAGGACAATGTGGTGCCCGAGGCAGCAACAGACCCTTGGAGACAAGTCGGCTGCAGGCAGATGTATTGAATCTCGACGCAATTTGAGTGTTCCATCGTCACTACAAGGCCCTGAACGTTACAATTAACTATCATTTTTGCGTCGGATTCGAAAATCTAGACTCACAGGAGAAGGACCATGTGGTGCCAGAGGCAGCAATAGACCCTTGGAGACAAGTCGGCTGGAGGCCGATGTATTGAATCTCGACGCAATCTGAGAGTTCCATCGTCATTAGGAGGCCCTATACGTTACAATTCACTATCATTCTTGCGTCGGAATCGATAATCTAGACATACCAGAGAATGACCATAAGGTGCCCGACGCAGCAACAGACCCTTGGAGACAAATCGGCTGGAGGCCGATGTATTGAATATCGACGCAATTTGAGTGTTCCATCGGCATTAGGAGGCCCTGAACGAAACAATTAACAATCAGTTTCGCGTCGGATTCGAAAATCTAGACTCACAGGAGAAGGACCATGTGGTGCCCGAGGCAGCAATAGACCCTTGGAGACAAGTCGGCTGGATGCCGATGTATTGAATATCGACGCAATTTGAGTGTTCCATCGGCATTAGGAGGCCCTGAACGTTACAATTAACTATCATTTTTGCGTCGGATTCGAAAATCTAGACTCACAGGAGAACGACCATAAGCTGCCCGAGGCACCTACAGACCCTTGGAGACAAGTCGGCTGGAGGCCGATGTATTGAATCTTGACGCAATTTGAGTGTCCCATCGTCATTAGGAGTCCCTAAACGTTACAATTCACTATCATTTTCGCGTCGGATTCGAAAATCTAGACTCACAGGAGAAGGACCATGTGGTGCCCGAGGCAGCAACAGACCCTTGGAGACAAGTCGGCTGCAGGCCGATGTATTGAATCTCGACGCAATTTGAGTGTTCCATCGTCACCACAAGGCCCTGAACGTTACAATTAACTATCATTTTAGCGTCGGATTCGAAAATCTAGACTCACAGGAGAAGGACCATGTGGTGCACGAGGCTGCAACAGACCCTTGGAGCAAGTCGGCTGCATTCCGATGCATTGAATCTCGACGCAATTTGAGTGTTCCATCGTCACTACAAGGCCCTGATCGTTACAATTAACTATCATTTTTGCATCGGATTCGAAAATCAAGACTCACAGGAGAAGGACCATGTGGTGCCCGAGGCAGCAATAGACCCTTGGAGTAAAGTCGGCTGGAGGCCGATGTATTGAATCTCGACGCAATGTGAGTGTTCCATCGTCATTAGGAGGCCCTAAACGTTACAATTCACTATCATTTTTGCGTCGGATTCGAAAATCAAGACTCGCAGGAGGAGGACCATGTTGTGCCCGAGGCAGCAATAGACCCTTGGAGACAAGTCGGCTGCAGGCCGATGTATTGAATCTCGACGCAATCTGAGTGTTCCATCGTCATTACAAGGCCCTGAACGTTACAACTAACTATCATTTTTGCGTCGGATTCGAAAATTTAGACTCACAGGAGAAAGACCTTGAGGTGCCTGAGGCAGCAACAAACCCTCGTAGACAAGTCGGCTGGAGGCCGATGTATTGAATCTCGACGCAATTTGAGTGCTCCATCGTCATTAGGAGGCCCTAAACGTTACAGTTCACTATCAGTTTTGCGTCGGGTTCGAAAATCTACACTCACAGGAGAAGGACCATGTGGTGCCCGAGGCAGCAATAGACCCTTGGAGACAAGTCGGCTGCAGGCCGATGTATTGAATCTCGACGCAATCTGAGTGTTCCATCGTCATTACAAGGCCCTGAACGTTACAATTAACTATCATTTTTGCGTCGGATTCGAAAATTTAGACTCACAGGTGAAAGACCATGAGGTGCCTGAGGCAGCAACAGACCCTTGTAGACAAGTCGGCTGGAGGCCGATGTATTGAATCTCGACGTAATTTGAGTGCTCCATCGTCATTAGGAGGCCCTGAACGTTACAATTAACTATCATTTTTGCGTCGGATTCGAAAATCTAGACTTACAAGGGAACGACCATGAGGTGCCCGAGACTGCAATATCCTCTTGGATACAAGTCGCCTGGAGGCCGATGTATTGAATATCGACGCAATTTGAGTGATCCATCGGCATTAGGAGGCCCTGAACGTTACAATTAACAATCAGTTTCACGTCGGATTCGAAAATCTAGACTCACAGGAGAAGGACCATGTGGTGCCCGAGGCAGCAATAGACCCTTGGAGTCAAGTCGGCTGGAGGCCGATGTATTGAATCTCGACGCAATGTGAGTGTTCCATCGTCATTAGGAGGCCCTATACGTTACAATTCACTATCATTTTTGCGTCGGATTCGAAAATCTAGACTCGCAGGAGGAGGACCATGTGGTGCCCGAGGCAGCAATAGACCCTTGGAGACAAGTCGGCTGCAGGCCGATGTATTGAATCTCGACGCAATTTGAGTGTTCCGTCGGCATTAGGAGGCCCTGAACGTTACAATTAACTATCATTTTTGCGTCGGATTCGAAAATCTAGACTTACAAGAGAACGACCATGAGGTGCCCGAGACTGCAATATCCTCTTGGATACAAGTCGAATGGAGGTCGATGTATTGATTCTCGACGCAATTTGAGTCTTCTATCGTCATTAGGAGGCGCTGAACGTTACAATTCACTATCATTTTTGCGTCGGATTCGATAATCTAAACTCACAGGAGATCGACCATAAGGTGCCGAGGCAGCAACAGACCCTTGGAGACAAGTCGGCTGGAGGCCGATGTATTGAATCTCGACGCAATTTGAGTGTTCCATCGTCATTAGGAGGCCCTAAACGTTACAATTCACTATCATTTTTGCGTCGGATTCGAAAATCTAGACTCACAGGAGAAGGACCATGTGGTGCCCGAGGCAGCAATAGACCCTTGGAGACAAGTAGGCTGCAGGCCGATGTATTGAATCTTGACGCAATTTGAGTGTTCCATCGTCATTACAAGGCCCTGAACGTTACAATTAACTATCATTTTTGCGTCGGATTCGAAAATCTAGGCTCACCGGAGAAGGACCATGTCGCGCCCGAGGCAGCAATAGACCCTTGGAGACAAGTCGGCTGGAGGCCGATGTATTGAATCTCGACGCAATTTGAGTGTTCCATCGTCATTAGGAGGCCCTAAACGTTACAATTCACTATCATTTTTGCGTCGGATTCGAAAATCTAGACTCGCAGGAGAAGGACCATGTAGTGCCCGTGGCAGCAATAGACCCTTGGAGACAAGTCGGCTGCAGGCCGATGTATTGAATCTCGACGCAATCTGAGTGTTCCATCGTCATTACAAGGCCTTGAACGTTACAATTAACTATCATTTTTGCGTCGGATTCGAAAATTTAGACTCACAGGAGAAAGACCATGAGGTGCCTGAGGCAGCAACAGACCCTTGGAGTCAAGTCGGCTGGAGGCCGATGTATTGAATCTCGACGCAATTTGAGTGTTCCATCGGCATTAGGAGGCCCTGAACGTTACAATTTATTATCATTTTTGCGTCGGATTCGAAAATCTAGACTTACAAGGGAACGACCATGAGGTGCCCGAGACTGCAATATCCTCTTGGATACAAGTCGCCTGGAGGTCGATGTATTGAATCTCGACGCAATTTGAGTCTTCTATCGTCATTACAAGGCCCTGAACGTTACAATTAACAAACATTTTTGCGTCGGATTCGAAAATCTAGACTCACAGGAGAACGACCATAAGGTGCCCGAGGCAGCAATAGACCCTTGGAGACAAGTCGGCTGGAGGCCGATGTATTGAATCTCGACGCAATTTGAGTGTTCCATCGGCATTAGGAGGCGCTGAACGTTACAATTAACTATCATTTTTGCGTCGGATTCGAAAATCTAGACTCACCGGAGACGGACCATGTGGTGCCCGAGGCAGCGATATCCCCTTGGAGACAAGTCGGCTGGAGGCCGATGTATTGAATCTCGACGCAATTTGAGAGTTCCATCGTCATTAGGAGGCCCTGAACGTTACAATTAACAATCATTTTTGCGTCGGATTCGAAAATCTTGACTCACAGGAGAAGGACCATGTGGTGCCCGAGGCAGCAACAGACCCTATGAGACAAGTCGGCTGCAGGCAGATGTATTGAATCTCGACGCAATTTGAGTGTTCCATCGTCACTACAAGGCCCTGAACGTTACAATTAACTATCATTTTTGCGTCGGATTCGAAAATCTAGACTCACAGGAGAAGGACCATGTGGTGCCCGAGGCAGCAATAGACCCTTGGAGACAAGTCGGCTGGAGGCCGATGTATTGAATCTTGACGCAATCTGAGAGTTCCATCGTCATTACGAGGCCCTATACGTTAAATTCACTATCATTTTTGCGTCGGAATCGATAATCTAGACATACCAGAGAATGACCATAAGGTGCCCGACGCAGCAACAGACCCTTGGAGACAAATCGGCTGGAGGCCGATGTATTGAATATCGACGCAATTTGAGTGTTCCATCGGCATTAGGAGGCCCTGAGCGATACAATTAACAATCAGTTTCGCGTCGGATTCGAAAATCTAGACTCACAGGAGAAGGACCATGTGGTGCCCGAGGCAGCAATAGACCCTTGGAGACAAGTCGGCTGGAGGCCGATGTATTGAATATCGACGCAATTTGAGTGATCCATCGGCATTAGGAGGCCCTGAACGTTACAATTAACTATCATTTTTGCGTCGGATTCGAAAATCTAGACTCACAGGAGAACGACCATAAGGTGCCCGAGGCAGCAACAGACTCTTGGAGACAAGTCGGCTGGAGGCCGATGTATTGAATCTCGACGCAATTTGAGTGTTCCATCGTCATTAGGAGTCCCTAAACGTTACAATTCACTATCATTTTTGCGTCGGATTCGAAAATCTAGACTCACAGGAGAAGGACCATGTGGTGCCCGAGGCAGCAACAGACCCTTGGAGACAAGTCGGCTGCAGGCCGATGTATTGAATCTCGACGCAATTTGAGTGTTCCATCGTCACCACAAGGCCCTGAACGTTACAATTAACTATCATTTTTGCGTCGGATTCGAAAATCTAGACTCACAGGAGAAGGACCATGTGGTGCCCGAGGCAGCAACAGACCCTTGGAGCAAGTCGGCTGCAGGCCGATGCATTGAATCTCGACGCAATTTGAGTGTTCCATCGTCACTACAAGGCCCTGAACGTTACAATTAACTATCATTTTTGCGTCGGATTCGAAAATCTAGACTCACAGGAGAACGACCATAAGGTGCCCGAGGCAGCAATAGACCCTTGGAGACAAGTCGGCTGGAGGCCGATGTATTGAATCTCGACGCAATATGAGTGTTCCATCGGCATTAGGAGGCCCTGAACGTTACAATTCACTATCAGTTTTGCGTCGGATTCGAAAATCTAGACTCACAGGAGAAGGACCATGTGGTGCCCGAGGCAGCAACAGACCCTTGGAGACAAGTCGGCTGCAGGCCGATGTATTAAATCTCGACGCAATTTGAGTGTTCCATCGTCACTACAAGGCCCTGAACGTTACAATTAACTATCATTTTTGCGTCGGATTCGAAAATCTAGACTCACAGGAGAAGGACCATGTGGTGCCAGAGGCAGCAATAGACCCTTGGAGACAAGTCGGCTGCAGGCCGATGTATTGAATCTCGACGCAATTTGAGTGTTCCATCGTCACTACAAGGCCCTGAACGTTACAATTAACTATCATTTTTGCGTCGGATTCGAAAATCTAGACTCACAGGAGAAGGACCATGTGGTGCCCGAGGCAGCAATAGACCCTTGGAGACAAGTCGGCTGGAGGCCGATGTATTGAATCTCGACGCAATTTGAGTGTTCCATCGGTATTAGGAGGCCCTGAACGTTACAATTAACTATCATTTTTGCGTCGGATTCGAAAATCTAGACTTACAAGGGAACGACCATGAGGTGCCCGAGACTGCAATATCCTCTTGGATACACGTCGCCTGGAGGTCGATGTATTGAATCTCGACGCAATTTGAGTCTTCTATCGTCATTACAAGGCCCTGAACGTTACAATTAACAAACATTTTTAAGTCGGATTCGAAAATCTAGACTCACAGGAGAACGACCATAAGGTGCCCGAGGCAGCAATAGACCCTTGGAGACAAGTCGGCTGGAGGCCGATGTATTGAATCTCGACGCAATTTGAGTGTTCCATCGGCATTAGGAGGACCTAAACGTTACAATTCACTATCATTTTTGCGTCGGATTCGAAAATCTAGACTTACAAGAGAACGACCATGAGGTGCCCGAGACTGCAATATCCTCTTGGATACAAGTCGACTGGAGGTCGATGTATTGAATCTCGACGCAATTTGAGTCTTCTATCGTCATTAGGAGGCGCTGAACGTTGCAATTCACTATCATTTTTGCGTCGGATTCGATAATCTAAACTCACAGGAGAACGACCATAAGGTGCCGAGGCAGCAACAGACCCTTGGAGACAAGTCGGCTGGAGGCCGATGTATTGAATCTCGACGCAATTTGAGTGTTCCATCGTCATTAGGAGGCCCTAAACGTTACAATTCACTATCATTTTTGCGTCGAATCCGAAAATATAGACTCACAGGAGAACGACCATAAGGAGCCGGAGGAAGCAATAGACCCTTGGAGACAAGTCGGCTGGAGGCCGATGTATTGAATCTCGACGCAATTTGAGTGTTCCATCGACATTAGGAGGCCCTGAACGTTACAATTAACTATCATTTTTGCGTCGGATTCGAAAATCTAGACTCACAGGAGAAGGACCATGTGGTGCCCGAGGCAGCAATAGACCCTTCGAGACAAGTCGGCTGCAGGCCGATGTATTGAATCTTGACGCAATTTGAGTGTTCCATCGTCATTACAAGGCCCTGAACGTTACAATTCACTATCAGTTTTGCGTCGGATTCGAAAATGTAGACTCACAGGAGAAGGACCATGTGGTGCCCGAGGCAGCAACAGACCCTTGGAGACAAGTCGGCTGCAGGCCGATGTATTGAATCTCGACGCAATTTGAGTGTTCCATCGTCACTACAAGGCCCTGAACGTTACAATTAACTATCATTTTTGCGTCGGATTCGAAAATCTAGACTCACAGGAGAAGGACCATGTGGTGCAAGAGGCAGCAATAGACCCTTGGAGACAAGTCGGCTGGAGGCCGATGTATTGAATCTCGACGCAATTTGAGTGTTCCATCGTCATTAGGAGGCCCTAAACGTTACAATTCACTATCATTTTTGCGTCGGATTCGAAAATCTAGACTCGCAGGAGAAGGACCATGTGGTGCCCGTGGCAGCAATAGACCCTTGGAGACAAGTCGGCTGCAGTCCGATGTATTGAATCTCGACGCAATCTGAGTGTTCCATCGTCATTACAAGGCCTTGAACGTTACAATTAACTATCATTTTTGCGTCGGATTCGAAAATTTAGACTCACAGGAGAAAGACCATGAGGTGCCTGTGGCAGCAACAGACCCTTGGAGTCAAGTCGGCTGGAGGCCGATGTATTGAATCTCGACGCAATTCGAGTGTTCCATCGTCATTAGGAGGCCCTAAACGTTACAATTCACTATCAGTTTTGCGTCGGGTTCGAAAATCTAGACCCACAGGAGAAGGACCATGTGGTGCCCGAGGCAGCAATAGACCCTTGGAGACAAGTCGGCTGCAGGCCGATGTATTGAATCTCGACGCAATTTGAGTGTTCCATCGTCATTACAAGGCCCTGAACGTTACAATTAACTATCATTTTTGCGTCGAATCCGAAAATATAGACTCACAGGAGAACGACCATAAGGAGCCGGAGGAAGCAATAGACCCTTGGAGACAAGTCGGCTGGAGGCCGATGTATTGAATCTCGACGCAATTTGAGTGTTCCATCGTCATTAGGAGGCCCTGAACGTTACAATTAACTATCATTTTTGCGTCGGATTCGAAAATCTAGACTCACAGGAGAAGGACCATGTGGTGCCCGAGGCAGCAATAGACCCTTCGAGACAAGTCGGCTGCAGGCCGATGTATTGAATCTTGACGCAATTTGAGTGTTCCATCGTCATTACAAGGCCCTGAACGTTACAATTCACTATCAGTTTTGCGTCGGATTCGAAAATGTAGACTCACAGGAGAAGGACCATGTGGTGCCCGAGGCAGCAACAGACCCTTGGAGACAAGTCGGCTGCAGGCCGATGTATTGAATCTCGACGCAATTTGAGTGTTCCATCGTCACTACAAGGCCCTGAACGTTACAATTAACTATCATTTTTGCGTCGGATTCGAAAATCTAGACTCACAGGAGAAGGACCATGTGGTGCAAGAGGCAGCAATAGACCCTTGGAGACAAGTCGGCTGGAGGCCGATGTATTGAATCTCGACGCAATTTGAGTGTTCCATCGTCATTAGGAGGCCCTAAACGTTACAATTCACTATCATTTTTGCGTCGGATTCGAAAATCTAGACTCGCAGGAGAAGGACCATGTGGTGCCCGTGGCAGCAATAGACCCTTGGAGACAAGTCGGCTGCAGTCCGATGTATTGAATCTCGACGCAATCTGAGTGTTCCATCGTCATTACAAGGCCTTGAACGTTACAATTAACTATCATTTTTGCGTCGGATTCGAAAATTTAGACTCACAGGAGAAAGACCATGAGGTGCCTGTGGCAGCAACAGACCCTTGGAGTCAAGTCGGCTGGAGGCCGATGTATTGAATCTCGACGCAATTCGAGTGTTCCATCGTCATTAGGAGGCCCTAAACGTTACAATTCACTATCAGTTTTGCGTCGGGTTCGAAAATCTAGACCCACAGGAGAAGGACCATGTGGTGCCCGAGGCAGCAATAGACCCTTGGAGACAAGTCGGCTGCAGGCCGATGTATTGAATCTCGACGCAATTTGAGTGTTCCATCGTCATTACAAGGCCCTGAACGTTACAATTAACTATCATTTTTGCGTCGGATACGAAAATCTAGACTCACAGGAGAACGACCATAAGGTGCCCGAGGCAGCAATAGACCCTTGGAGACAAGTCGGCTGGAGGCCGATGTATTGAATCTCGACGCAATTTGAGTGTTCCATCGGCATTAGGAGGCCCTGAACGTTACATTTAACTATCATTTTTGCGTCGGATTCGAAAATCTAGACTTACAAGGGAACGACCATGAGGTGCCCGAGACTGCAATATCCTCTTGGATACAAGTCGCCTGGAGGTCGATGTATTGAATCTCGACTCAATTTGAGTCTTCTATCGTCATTACAAGGCCCTGAACGTTACAATTAACAAACATTTTTGCGTCGGATTCGAAAATCTAGACTCACAGGAGAACGACCATAAGGTGCCCGAGGCAGCAACAGACCCTTGGAGACAAGTCGGCTGGAGGCCGATGTATCGAATCTCGACGCAATTTGAGTGTTCCATCGTCATTAGGAGGCCCTAAACGTTACAATTCACGATCAGTTTTGCGTCGGGTTCGAAAATCTAGACCCACAGGAGAAGGACCATGTGGTGCCCGAGGCTGCAATTGTCCCTTGGAGACAAGTCGGCTGCAGGCCGATGTATTGAATCTCGACGCAATTTGAGTGTTCCATCGTCATTACAAGGCCCTGAACGTTACAATTAACAAACATTTTAGCGTCGGATTCGAAAATCTAGACTCACAGGAGAACGACCATAAGGTGCCCGAGGCAGCAATAGACCCTTGGAGACAAGTCGGCTGGAGGCCGATGTATTGAATCTCGACGCAATTTGAGTGTTCCATCGGCATTAGGAGGCCCTGAACGTTACAATTAACTATCATTTTTGCGTCGGATTCGAAAATCTAGACTTACAAGAGAACGACCATGAGGTGCCCGAGACTGCAATATCCCCTTGGAGACAAGTCGGCTGGAGGCCGATGTATTGAATCTCGACTCAATTTGAGAGTTCCATCGTCATTAGGAGGCCCTGAACGTTACAATCAACAATCATTTTTGCTTCGGATTCGAAAATCTAGACTCACAGGAGAAAGACCATGTGGTGCCCGAGGCAGCAACAGACCCTTGGAGACAAGCCGGCTGCAGGCAGATGTATTGAATCTCGACGCAATTTGAGTGTTCCATCGTCACTACAAGGCCCTGAACGTTACAATTAACTATCATTTTTGCGTCGGATTCGAAAATCTAGACTCACAGGAGAAGGACCATGTGGTGCCCGAGGCAGCAATAGACCCTTGGAGACAAGTCGGCTGGAGGCCGATGTATTGAATCTCGAGGCAATCTGAGAGTTCCATCGTCATTAGGAGGCCCTATACGTTACAATTCACTATCATTTTTGCGTCGGAATCGATAATCTAGACATACCAGAGAATGACCATAAGGTGCCTGACGCAGCAACAGACCCTTGGAGACAAATCGGCTGGAGGCCGATGTATTGAATATCGACGCAATTTGAGTGTTCCATCGGCATTAGGAGGCCCTGAACGTTACAATTAACAATCAGTTTCGCGTCGGATTCGAAAATCTAGACTCACAGGAGAAGGACCATGTGGTGCCCGAGGCAGCAATAGACCCTTGGAGACAAGTCGGCTGGAGGCCGATGTATTGAATATTGACGCAATTTGAGTGTTCCATCGGCATTAGGAGGCCCTGAACGTTACAATTAACTATCATTTTTGCGTCGGATTCGAAAATCTAGACTCACAGGAGAACGACCATAAGGTGCCCGAGGCAGCAACAGACCCTTGGAGACAAGTCGGCTGGAGGCCGATGTATTGAATCTCGACGCAATTTGAGTGTTCCATCGTCATTAGGAGGCCCTAAACGTTACAATTCACTATCAGTTTTGCGTCGGGTTCGAAAATCTAGACCCACAGGAGAAGGACCATGTGGTGCCTGAGGCAGCAATAGACCCTTGGAGACAAGTCGGCTGCAGGCCGATGTATTGAATCTCGACGCAATTTGAGTGTTCCATCGTCATTACAAGGCCCTGAACGTTACAATTAACTATCATTTTTGCGTCGGATTCGAAAATCAAGACTCACAGGAGAACGACCATAAGGTGCCCGAGGCAGCAATAGACCCTTGGAGACAAGTCGGCTGGAGGCCGATGTATTGAATCTCGACGCAATTTGAGTGTTCCATCGGCATTAGGAGGCCCTGAACGTTACAATTAACTATCATTTTTGCGTCGGATTCGAAAATCTAGACTTACAAGGGAACGACCATGAGGTGCCCGAGACTGCAATATCCTCTTGGATACAAGTCGCCTGGAGGTCGATGTATTGAATCTCGACGCAATTTGAGTCTTCCATCGTCATTAGGAGGCGCTGAACGTTACAATTCACTATCATTTTTGCGTCGGATTCGATAATCTAAACTCACAGGAGAACGACCATAAGGTGCCGAGGCAGCAACAGACCCTTGGAGACAAGTCGGCTGGAGGCCGATGTATTGAATCTCGACGCAATATGAGTGTTCCATCGGCATTAGGAGACCCTGAACGTTACAATTAACTATCATTTTTGCGTCGGATTCGAAAATCTAGACTCACCGGAGACGGACCATGTGGTGCCCGAGGCAGCGATATCCCCTTGGAGACAAGTCGGCTGGAGGCCGATGTATTGAATCTCGACGCATTTTGAGAGTTCCATCGTCATTAGGAGGCCCTGAACGTTACAATTAACAATCATTTTTGCTTCGGATTCGAAATTCTAGACTCACAGGAGAAGGACCATGTGGTGCCCGAGGCAGCAACAGACCCTTGGAGACAAGTCAGCTGCAGGCAGATGTATTGAATCTCGACGCAATTTGAGTGTTCCATCGTCACTACAAGGCCCTGAACGTTACAATTAACTATCATTTTTGCGTCGGATTCGAAAATCTAGACTCACAGGAGAAGGACCATGTGGTGCCCGAGGCAGCAATAGGCCCTTGGAGACAAGTCGGCTGGAGGCCGATGTATTGAATCTCGACGCAATCTGAGAGTTCCATCGTCATTAGGAGGCCCTATACGTTACAATTCACTATCATTTTTGCGTCGGAATCGATAATCTAGACATACCAGAGAATGACCATAAGGTGCCCGACGCAGCAACAGACCCTTGGAGACAAATCGGCTGAAGGCCGATGTATTGAATCTCGACGCAATCTGAGAGTTCCATCGTCATTAGGAGGCCCTATACGTTACAATTCACTATCATTTTTGCGTCGGAATCGATAATCTAGACATACCAGAGAATGACCATAAGGTGCCCGACGCAGCAACAGACCCTTGGAGACAAGTCGGCTGCAGGCCGATATATTGAATCTCGACGCAATTTGAGTGTTCCATCGTCACTACAAGGCCCTGAACGTTACAATTAACTATCATTTTTGCGTCGGATTCGAAAATCTAGACTCACAGGAGAAGGACCATGTGGTGCCCGAGGCAGCAATAGACCCTTGGAGACAAGTCGGCTGGAGGCCGATGTATTGAATCTCGACGCAATTTGAGTGTTCCATCGGTATTAGGAGGCCCTGAACGTTACAATTAACTATCATTTTGCGTCGGATTCGAAAATCTAGACTTACAAGGGAACGACCATGAGGTGCCCGAGACTGCAATATCCTCTTGGATACAAGTCGCGTGGAGGTCGATGTATTGAATCTCGACGCAATTTGAGTCTTCTATCATCATTACAAGGCCTTGAACGTTACAATTAACAAACATTTTTGCGTCGGATTCGAAAATCTAGACTCACAGGAGAACGACCATAAGGTGCCCGAGGCAGCAATAGACCCTTGGAGACAAGTCGGCTGGAGGCCGAAGTATTGAATCTCGACGCAATTTGAGTGTTCCATCGGCATTAGGAGGCCCTGAACGTTACAATTAACTACCATTTTTGCGTCGGATTCGAAAATCTAGACTTACAAGAGAACGACCATGAGGTGCCCGAGACTGCAATATCCTCTTGGATACAAGTCGACTGGAGGTCTTGTGTATTGAATCTCGACGCAATTTGAGTCTTCTATCGTCATTAGGAGGCGCTGAACGTTACAATTCACTATTATTTTTGCGTCGGATTCGATAATCTAAACTCACAGGAGAACGACCATAAGGAGCCGGAGGAAACAATAGACCCTTGGAGACAAGTCGGCTGGAGGCCGATGTATTGAATCTCGACGCAATTTGAGTGTTCCATCGTCATTAGGAGGCCCTGAACGTTACAATTAACTTTCATTTTTGCGTCGGATTCGAAAATCTAGACTCACAGGAGAAGGACCATGTGGTGCCCGAGGCAGCAATAGACCCTTGGAGAAAAGTCGGCTGCAGGCCGATGTATTGAATCTTGACGCAATTTGAGTGTTCCATCGTCATTACAAGGCCCTGAACGTTACAATTAACTATCATTTTTGCGTCGGATTCGAAAATCTAGACTCACAGGAGAACGACCATAAGGTGCTCGAGGCAGCAATAGACCCTTGGAGACAAGTCGGCTGGAGGCCGATGTATTGAATCTCGACGCAATATGAGTGTTCCATCGGCATTAGGAGGCCCTGAACGTTACAATTCACTATCAGTTTTGCGTCGGATTCGAAAATCTAGACTCACAGGAGAAGGACCATGTGGTGCCCGAGGCAGCAACAGACCCTTGGAGACAAGTCGGCTGCAGGCCGATATATTGAATCTCGACGCAATTTGAGTGTTCCATCGTCACTACAAGGCCCTGAACGTTACAATTAACTATCATTTTTGCGTCGGATTCGAAAATCTAGACTCACAGGAGAAGGACCATGTGGTGCCCGAGGCAGCAATAGACCCTTGGAGACAAGTCGGCTGGAGGCCGAAGTATTGAATCTCGACGCAATTTGAGTGTTCCATCGGCATTAGGAGGCCCTGAACGTTACAATTAACTACCATTTTTGCGTCGGATTCGAAAATCTAGACTTACAAGAGAACGACCATGAGGTGCCCGAGACTGCAATATCCTCTTGGATACAAGTCGACTGGAGGTCTTGTGTATTGAATCTCGACGCAATTTGAGTCTTCTATCGTCATTAGGAGGCGCTGAACGTTACAATTCACTATTATTTTTGCGTCGGATTCGATAATCTAAACTCACAGGAGAACGACCATAAGGTGCCGAGGCAGCAACAGACCCTTGGAGACAAGTCGGGTGGAGGCCGATGTATTGAATCTCGACGCAATTTGAGTGTTCCATCGTCATTAGGAGGCCCTAAACGTTATAATTCACTATCATTTTTGCGTCGGATTCGTAAATATATACTCACAGGAGAACGACCATAAGGAGCCGGAGGAAGCAATAGACCCTTGGAGACAAGTCGGCTGGAGGCCGATGTATTGAATCTCGACGCAATTTGAGTGTTCCATCGCCATTAGGAGGCCCTAAACGTTACAATTCACTATCATTTTTGCGTCGGATTCGAAAATCTAGACTCACAGGAGAAGGACCATTTGCTGCCCGAGGCAGCAATAGACCCTTCGAGACAAGTCGGCTGCAGGCCGATGTATTGAATCTTGACGCAATTTGAGTGTTCCATCGTCATTACAAGACCCTGAACGTTACAATTAACTATCATTTTTGCGTCGGATTCGAAAATCTAGACTCACAGGAGAACGACCATAAGGTGCCCGAGGCAGCAATAGACACTTGGAGACAAGTCGGCTGGAGGCCGATGTATTGAATCTCGACGCAATATGAGTGTTCCATCGGCATTAGGAGGCCCTGAACGTTACAATTCACTATCAGTTTTGCGTCGGATTCGAAAAACTAGACTCACAGGAGAAGGACCATGTGGTGCCCGAGACAGCAACAGACCCTTGGAGACAAGTCGGCTGCAGGCCGATATATTGAATCTCGACGCAATTTGAGTGTTCCATCGTCACTACAAGGCCCTGAACGTTACAATTAACTATCATTTTTGCGTCGGATTCGAAAATCTAGACTCACAGGAGAAGGACCATGTGGTGCCCGAGGCAGCAATAGACCCTTGGAGACAAGTCGGCTGGAGGCCGATGTATTGAATCTCGACGCAATTTGAGTGTTCCATCGTCATTAGGAGGCCCTGAACGTTACAATTAACTATCATTTTTGAGTCGGATTCGAAAATCTAGACTTACAAGGGAACGACCATGAGGTGCCCGAGACTGCAATATCCTCTTGGATACAAGTCGCCTGGAGGTCGATGTATTGAATCTCGACGCAATTTGAGTCTTCTATCGTCATTAGGAGGCGCTGAACGTTACAATTCACTATCATTTTTGCGTCGGATTCGATAATCTAAACTCACAGGAGAACGACCATAAGGTGCCGAGGCAGACACAGACCCTTGGAGACAAGTCGGCTGGAGGCCGATGTATTGAATCTCGACGCAATATGTGTTTTCCATCGGCATTAGGAGACCCTGAACGTTACAATTCACTATCATTTTTGCGTCGCATTCGAAAATCTAGACTCACCGGAGACGGACCATGTGGTGCCCGAGGCAGCGATATCCCCTTGGAGACAAGTCGGCTGGAGGCCGATGTATTGAATCTCGACGCAATTTGAGAGTTCCATCGTCATTAGGAGGCCCTGAACGTTACAATTAACAATCATTTTTGCGTCGGATTCGAAAATCTAGACTCACAGGAGAAGGACCATGTGGTGCCCGAGGCAGCAACAGACCCTTGGAGACAAGTCGGCTGCCGGCCGATGTATTGAATCTCGACGCAATTTGAGTGTTCCATCGTCACTACAAGGCCCTGAACGTTACAATTAACTATCATTTTTGCGTCGGATTCGAAAATCTAGACTCACAGGAGAAGGACCATGTGGTGCCCGAGGCAGCAATAGACCCTTGGAGACAAGTCGGCTGGAGGCCGATGTATTGAATCTCGACGCAATTTGAGTGTTCCGTCGTCATTAGGAGGCCCTGAACGTTACAATTAACTATCATTTTTGCGTCGGATTCGAAAATCTAGACTTACAAGGGAACGACCATGAGGTGCCCGAGACTGCAATATCCTCTTGGATACAAGTCGCCTGGAGGTCGATGTATTGAATCTCGACGCAATTTGAGTCTTCTATCGTCATTAGGAGGCGCTGAACGTTACAATTCACTATCATTTTTGCGTCGGATTCGATAATCTAAACTCACAGGAGAACGACCATAAGGTGCCGAGGCAGACACAGACCCTTGGAGACAAGTCGGCTGGAGGCCGATGTATTGAATCTCGACGCAATATGAGTGTTCCATCGGCATTAGGAGACCCTGAACGTTACAATTCACTATCATTTTTGCGTCGGATTCGAAAATCTAGTCTCACCGGAGACGGACCATGTGGTGCCCGAGGCAGCGATATCCCCTTGGAGACAAGTCGGCTGGAGGCCGATGTATTGAATCTCGACGCAATTTGAGAGTTCCATCGTCATTAGGAGGCCCTGAACGTTACAATTAACAATCATTTTTGCGTCGGATTCGAAAATCTAGACTCACAGGAGAAGGACCATGTGGTGCCCGAGGCAGCAACAGACCCTTGGAGACAAGTCGGCTGCCGGCCGATGTATTGAATCTCGACGCAATTTGAGTGTTCCATCGTCACTACAAGGCCCTGAACGTTACAATTAACTATCATTTTTGCGTCGGATTCGAAAATCTAGACTCACAGGAGAAGGACCATGTGGTGCCCGAGGCAGCAATAGACCCTTGGAGACAAGTCGGCTGGAGGCCGATGTATTGAATCTCGACGCAATTTGAGTGTTCCTTCGTCATTAGGAGGCCCTAAACGTTACAATTCACTATCATTTTCGCGTCGGATTCGAAAATCTAGACTCACCGGAGACGGACCATGTGGTGCCCGAGGCAGCGATATCCCCTTGGAGACAAGTCGGCTGGAGGCCGATGTATTGAATCTCGACGCATCTGAGAGTTCCATCGTCATTAGGAGGCCCTATACGTTACAATTCACTATCATTTTTGCGTCGGAATCGATAATCTAGACATACCAGAGAATGACCATAAGGTGCCCGACGCAGCAACAGACCCTTGGAGACAAATCGGCTGAAGGCCGATGTATTGAATCTCGACGCAATCTGAGAGTTCCATCGTCATTAGGAGGCCCTATACGTTACAATTCACTATCATTTTTGCGTCGGAATCGATAATCTAGACATACCAGAGAATGACCATAAGGTGCCCGACGCAGCAACAGACCCTTGGAGACAAATCGGCTGAAGGCCGATGTATTGAATATCGACGCAATTTGAGTGTTCCATCGGCATTAGGAGGCCCTGAACGTTACAATTAACAATCAGTTTCGCGTGGGATTCGAAAATCTAGACTCACAGGAGAAGGACCATGTGGTGCCCGAGGCAGCAATAGACCCTTGGAGACAAGTCGGCTGCAGGCCGATGTATTGAATCTCGACGGAATTTGAGTGTTCCATCGTCACCACAAGGCCCTGAACGTTACAATTAACTATCATTTTTGCGTCGGATTCGAAAATCTAGACTCACAGGAGAAGGACCATGTGGTGCCCGAGGCAGCAACAGACCCTTGGAGACAAGTCGGCTGCAGGCCGATGCATTGAATCTCGACGCAATTTGAGTGTTCCATCGTCACTACAAGGCCCTGAACGTTACAATTAACTATCATTTTTGCGTCGGATTCGAAAATCTAGACTCACAGGAGAAGGACCATGTTGTGCCCGAGGCAGCAATAGACCCTTGGAGACAAGTCGGCTGCAGGCCGATGTATTGAATCTCGTCGCAATTTGAGTGCTCCATCTTCATTAGGAGGCCCTAAACGTTACAGTTCACTATCAGTTTTGCGTCGGATTCGATAATCTAAACTCACAGGAGAACGACCATAAGGTGCCGAGGCACCAACAGACCCTTGGAGACAAGTCGGCTGGAGGCCGATGTATTGAATCTCGACGCAATTTGAGTGTTCCATCGTCATTAGGAGGCCCTGAACGTTACAATTAACTATCATTTTTGCGTCGGATTCGAAAATCTAGACTCACAGGAGAAGGATCATGTGGTGCCCGAGGCAGCAATAGACCCTTGGAGACAAGTCGGCTGCAGGCAGATGTATTGAATCTCGACGCAATTTGAGTATTCCATCGTCACTACAAGGCCCTGAACGTTACAATTCACTATCATTTTTGCGTCGGAATCGATAATCTAGACATACCAGAGAATGACCATAAGGTGCCCGACGCAGCAACAGACCCTTGGAGACAAATCGGCTGGAGGCCGATGTATTGAATATCGACGCAATTTGAGTGTTCCATCGGCATTAGGAGGCCCTGAACGTTACAATTAACAATCAGTTTCGCGTCGGATTCGAAAATCTAGACTCACAGGAGAAGGACCATGTGGTGCCCGAGGCAGCAATAGACCCTTGGAGACAAGTCGGCTGCAGGCCGATGTATTGAATCTCGACGGAATTTGAGTGTTCCATCGTCATTACAAGGCCCTGAACGTTACAATTAACTATCATTTTTGCGTCGGATTCGAAAATCTAGACTCACAGGAGAACGACCATAAGGTGCCCGAGGCAGCAATAGACCCTTGGAGACAAGTCGGCTGGAGGCCGATGTATTGAATCTCGACGCAATTTGAGTGTTCCATCGGCATTAGGAGGCCCTGAACGTTACAATTAACTATCATTTTTGCGTCGGATTCGAAAATCTAGACTTACAAGGGAACGACCATGAGGTGCCCGAGACTGCAATATCCTCTTGGATACAAGTCGCCTGGAGGTCGATGTATTGAATCTCGACGCAATTTGAGTCTTCTATCGTCATTAGGAGGCGCTGAACGTTACAATTCACTATCATTTTTGCGTCGGATTCGATAATCTAAACTCACAGGAGAACGACCATAAGGTGCCGAGGCAGACACAGACCCTTGGAGACAAGTCGGCTGGAGGCCGATGTATTGAATCTCGACGCAA
Source organism: Schistocerca americana (assembly GCF_021461395.2). Taxonomy (NCBI): domain Eukaryota; kingdom Metazoa; phylum Arthropoda; class Insecta; order Orthoptera; family Acrididae; genus Schistocerca; species Schistocerca americana. Next base: position 116,302 of record NW_025726110.1, read on the forward strand.
TATGAGTGTTCCATCGGCATTAGGAGACCCTGAACGTTACAATTCACTATCATTTTTGCGTCGGATTCGAAAATCTAGACTCACCGGAGACGGACCATGTGGTGCCCGAGGCAGCGATATCCCCTTGGAGACAAGTCGGCTGGAGGCCGATGTATTGAATCTCGACGCAATTTGAGAGTTCCATCGTCATTAGGAGGCCCTGAACGTTACAATTAACAATCATTTTTGCGTCGGATTCGAAAATCTAGACTCACAGGAGAAGTACCATGTGGTGCCCGAGGCAGCAACAGACCCTTGGAGACAAGTCGGCTGCCGGCCGATGTATTGAATCTCGACGCAATTTGAGTGTTCCATCGTCACTACAAGGCCCTGAACGTTACAATTAACTATCATTTTTGCGTCGGATTCGAAAATCTAGACTCACAGGAGAACGACCATAAGGTGCCCGAGGCAGCAATAGACCCTTGGAGACAAGTCGGCTGGAGGCCGATGTATTGAATCTCGACGCAATTTGAGTGTTCCATCGGCATTAGGAGGCCCTGAACGTTACAATTAACTATCATTTTTGCGTCGGATTCGAAAATCTAGACTTACAAGGGAACGACCATGAGGTGCCCGAGACTGCAATATCCTCTTGGATACAAGTCGCCTGGAGGTCGATGTATTGAATCTCGACGCAATTTGAGTCTTCTATCGTCATTAGGAGGCGCTGAACGTTACAATTCACTATCATTTTTGCGTCGGATTCGATAATCTAAACTCACAGGAGAACGACCATAAGGTGCCGAGGCAGACACAGACCCTTGGAGACAAGTCGGCTGGAGGCCGATGTATTGAATCTCGACGCAATATGAGTGTTCCATCGGCATTAGGAGACCCTGAACGTTACAATTCACTATCATTTTTGCGTCGGATTCGAAAATCTAGACTCACCGGAGACGGACCATGTGTGCCCGAGGCAGCGATATCCCCTTGGAGACAAGTCGGCTGGAGGCCGATGTATTGAATCTCGACGCAATTTGAGAGTTCCATCGTCATTAGGAGGCCCTGAACGTTACAATTAACAATCATTTTTGCGTCGGATTCGAAAATCTAGACTCACAGGAGAAGGACCATGTGGTGCCCGAGGCAGCAACAGACCCTTGGAGACAAGTCGGCTGCCGGCCGATGTATTGAATCTCGACGCAATTTGAGTGTTCCATCGTCACTACAAGGCCCTGAACGTTACAATTAACTATCATTTTTGCGTCGGATTCGAAAATCTAGACTCACAGGAGAAGGACCATGTGGTGCCCGAGGCAGCAATAGACCCTTGGAGACAAGTCGGCTGGAGGCCGATGTATTGAATCTCGACGCAATTTGAGTGTTCCTTCGTCATTAGGAGGCCCTAAACGTTACAATTCACTATCATTTTCGCGTCGGATTCGAAAATCTAGACTCACCGGAGACGGACCATGTGGTGCCCGAGGCAGCGATATCCCCTTGGAGACAAGTCGGCTGGAGGCCGATGTATTGAATCTCGACGCATCTGAGAGTTCCATCGTCATTAGGAGGCCCTATACGTTACAATTCACTATCATTTTTGCGTCGGAATCGATAATCTAGACATACCAGAGAATGACCATAAGGTGCCCGACGCAGCAACAGACCCTTGGAGACAAATCGGCTGAAGGCCGATGTATTGAATCTCGACGCAATCTGAGAGTTCCATCGTCATTAGGAGGCCCTATACGTTACAATTCACTATCATTTTTGCGTCGGAATCAGTAATCTAGACATACCAGAGAATGACCATAAGGTGCCCGACGCAGCAACAGACCCTTGGAGACAAATCGGCTGAAGGCCGATGTATTGAATATCGACGCAATTTGAGTGTTCCATCGGCATTAGGAGGCCCTGAACGTTACAATTAACAATCAGTTTCGCGTGGGATTCGAAAATCTAGACTCACAGGAGAAGGACCATGTGGTGCCCGAGGCAGCAATAGACCCTTGGAGACAAGTCGGCTGCAGGCCGATGTATTGAATCTCGACGGAATTTGAGTGTTCCATCGTCACCACAAGGCCCTGAACGTTACAATTAACTATCATTTTTGCGTCGGATTCGAAAATCTAGACTCACAGGAGAAGGACCATGTGGTGCCCGAGGCAGCAACAGACCCTTGGAGACAAGTCGGCTGCAGGCCGATGCATTGAATCTCGACGCAATTTGAGTGTTCCATCGTCACTACAAGGCCCTGAACGTTACAATTAACTATCATTTTTGCGTCGGATTCGAAAATCTAGACTCACAGGAGAAGGACCATGTTGTGCCCGAGGCAGCAATAGACCCTTGGAGACAAGTCGGCTGCAGGCCGATGTATTGAATCTCGTCGCAATTTGAGTGCTCCATCTTCATTAGGAGGCCCTAAACGTTACAGTTCACTATCAGTTTTGCGTCGGATTCGATAATCTAAACTCACAGGAGAACGACCATAAGGTGCCGAGGCACCAACAGACCCTTGGAGACAAGTCGGCTGGAGGCCGATGTATTGAATCTCGACGCAATTTGAGTGTTCCATCGTCATTAGGAGGCCCTGAACGTTACAATTAACTATCATTTTTGCGTCGGATTCGAAAATCTAGACTCACAGGAGAAGGATCATGTGGTGCCCGAGGCAGCAATAGACCCTTGGAGACAAGTCGGCTGCAGGCAGATGTATTGAATCTCGACGCAATTTGAGTATTCCATCGTCACTACAAGGCCCTGAACGTTACAATTCACTATCATTTTTGCGTCGGAATCGATAATCTAGACATACCAGAGAATGACCATAAGGTGCCCGACGCAGCAACAGACCCTTGGAGACAAATCGGCTGGAGGCCGATGTATTGAATATCGACGCAATTTGAGTGTTCCATCGGCATTAGGAGGCCCTGAACGTTACAATTAACAATCAGTTTCGCGTCGGATTCGAAAATCTAGACTCACAGGAGAAGGACCATGTGGTGCCCGAGGCAGCAATAGACCCTTGGAGACAAGTCGGCTGCAGGCCGATGTATTGAATCTCGACGGAATTTGAGTGTTCCATCGTCATTACAAGGCCCTGAACGTTACAATTAACTATCATTTTTGCGTCGGATTCGAAAATCTAGACTCACAGGAGAACGACCATAAGGTGCCCGAGGCAGCAATAGACCCTTGGAGACAAGTCGGCTGGAGGCCGATGTATTGAATCTCGACGCAATTTGAGTGTTCCATCGGCATTAGGAGGCCCTGAACGTTACAATTAACTATCATTTTTGCGTCGGATTCGAAAATCTAGACTTACAAGAGAACGACCATGAGGTGCCCGAGACTGCAATATCCTCTTGGATACAAGTCGACTGGAGGTCGATGTATTGAATCTCGACGCAATTTGAGTCTTCTATCGTCATTAGGAGGCGCTGAACGTTACAATTCACTATCATTTTTGCGTCGGATTCGATAATCTAAACTCACAGGAGAACGACCATAAGGTGCCGAGGCAGCAACAGACCCTTGGAGTCAAGTCGGCTGGAGGCCGATGTATTGAATCTCGACGCAATTTGAGTGTTCCATCGTCATTAGGAGGCCCTAAACGATACAATTCACTATCATTTTTGCGTCGGATTCGAAAATATAGACTCACAGGAGAACGACCATAAGGAGCCGGAGGAAACAATAGACCCTTGGAGACAAGTCGGCTGGAGGCCGATGTATTGAATCTCGACGCAATTTGAGTGTTCCATCGTCATTACAAGGCCCTGAACGTTACAATTAACTATCATTTTTGCGTCGGATTCGAAAATCTAGACTCACAGGAGAACGACCATAAGGTGCCCGAGGCAGCAATAGACCCTTGGAGACAAGTCGGCTGGAGGCCGATGTATTGAATCTCGACGCAATATGAGTGTTCCATCGGCATTAGGAGGCCCTGAACGTTACAATTAACTTTCATTTTTGCGTCGGATTCGAAAATCCAGACTCACAGGAGAAGGACCATGTGGTGCCCGAGGCAGCAATAGACCCTTGGAGAAAAGTCGGCTGCAGGCCGATGTATTGAATCTTGACGCAATTTGAGTGTTCCATCGTCATTACAAGGCCCTGAACGTTACAATTAACTATCATTTTTGCGTCGGATTCGAAAATCTAGACTCACAGGAGAACGACCATAAGGTGCCCGAGGCAGCAATAGACCCTTGGAGACAAGTCGGCTGGAGGCCGATGTATTGAATCTCGACGCAATATGAGTGTTCCATCGGCATTAGGAGGCCCTGAACGTTACAATTCACTATCAGTTTTGCGTCGGATTCGAAAATCTAGACTCACAGGAGAAGGACCATGTGGTGCCCGAGGCAGCAACAGACCCTTGGAGACAAGTCGGCTGCAGGCCGATATATTGAATCTCGACGCAATTTGAGTGTTCCATCGTCACTACAAGGCCCTGAACGTTACAATTAACTATCATTTTTGCGTCGGATTCGAAAATCTAGACTCACAGGAGAAGGACCATGTGCTGCCCGAGGCAGCAATAGACCCTTGGAGACAAGTCGGCTGGAGGCCGATGTATTGAATCTCGACGCAATTTGAGTGTTCCATCGGTATTAGGAGGCCCTGAACGTTACAATTAACTATCATTTTGCGTCGGATTCGAATATCTAGACTTACAAGGGAACGACCATGAGGTGCCCGAGACTGCAATATCCTCTTGGATACAAGTCGCGTGGAGGTCGATGTATTGAATCTCGACGCAATTTGAGTCTTCTATCGTCATTACAAGGCCCTGAACGTTACAATTAACAAACATTTTTGCGTCGGATTCGAAAATCTAGACTCACAGGAGAACGACCATAAGGTGCCCGAGGCAGCAATAGACCCTTGGAGACAAGTCGGCTGGAGGCCGAAGTATTGAATCTCGACGCAATTTGAGTGTTCCATCGGCATTAGGAGGCCCTGAACGTTTCAATTAACTACCATTTTTGCGTCGGATTCGAAAATCTAGACTTACAAGAGAACGACCATGAGGTGCCCGAGACTGCAATATCCTCTTGGATACAAGTCGACTGGAGGTCTTGTGTATTGAATCTCGACGCAATTTGAGTCTTCTATCGTCATTAGGAGGCGCTGAACGTTACAATTCACTATCATTTTTGCGTCGGATTCGATAATCTAAACTCACAGGAGAACGACCATAAGGTGCCGTGGCAGCAACAGACCCTTGGAGACAAGTCGGGTGGAGGCCGATGTATTGAATCTCGACGCAATTTGAGTGTTCCATCGTCATTAGGAGGCCCTAAACGTTACAATTCACTATCATTTTTGCGTCGGATTCGAAAATATAGACTCACAGGAGAACGACCATAAGGAGCCGGAGGAAGCAATAGACCCTTGGAGACAAGTCGGCTGGAGGCCGATGTATTGAATCTCGACGCAATTTGAGTGTTCCATCGCCATTAGGAGGCCCTAAACGTTACAATTCACTGTCATTTTTGCGTCGGATTCGAAAATCTAGACTCACAGGAGAAGGACCATGTGGTGCCCGAGGCAGCAATAGACCCTTCGAGACAAGTCGGCTGCAGGCCGATGTATTGAATCTTGACGCAAGTTGAGTGTTCCATCGTCATTACAAGACCCTGAACGTTACAATTTACTATCATTTTTGCGTCGGATTCGAAAATCTAGACTCACAGGAGAACGACCATAAGGTGCCCGAGGCAGCAATAGACACTTGGAGACAAGTCGGCTGGAGGCCGATGTATTGAATCTCGACGCAATATGAGTGTTCCATCGGCATTAGGAGGCCCTGAACGTTACAATTCACTATCAGTTTTGCGTCGGATTCGAAAAACTAGGCTCACAGGAGAAGGACGATGTGGTGCCCGAGACAGCAACAGACCCTTGGAGACAAGTCGGCTGCAGGCCGATATATTGAATCTCGACGCAATTTGAGTGTTCCATCGTCACTACAAGGCCCTGAACGTTACAATTAACTATCATTTTTGCGTCGGATTCGAAAATCTAGACTCACAGGAGAAGGACCATGTGGTGCCCGAGGCAGCAATAGACCCTTGGAGACAAGTCGGCTGGAGGCCGATGTATTGAATCTCGACGCAATTTGAGTGTTCCATCGTCATTAGGAGGCCCTGAACGTTACAATTAACTATCATTTTTGCGTCGGATTCGAAAATCTAGACTTACAAGGGAACGACCATGAGGTGCCCGAGACTACAATATCCTCTTGGATACAAGTCGCCTGGAGGTCGATGTATTGAATCTCGACGCAATTTGAGTCTTCTATCGTCATTAGGAGGCGCTGAACGTTACAATTCACTATCATTTTTGCGTCGGATTCGATAATCTAAACTCACAGGAGAACGACCATAAGGTGCCGAGGCAGACACAGACCCTTGGAGACAAGTCGGCTGGAGGCCGATGTATTGAATCTCGACGCAATATGAGTGTTCCATCGGCATTAGGAGACCCTGAACGTTACAATTCACTATCATTTTTGCGTCGGATTCGAAAATCTAGACTCACCGGAGACGGACCATGTGGTGCCCGAGGCAGCGATATCCCCTTGGAGACAAGTTGGCTGGAGGCCGATGTATTGAATCTCGATGCAATTTGAGAGTTCCATCGTCATTAGGAGGCCCTGAACGTTACAATTAACAATCATTTTTGCGTCGGATTCGAAAATCTAGACTCACAGGAGAAGGACCATGTGGTGCCCGAGGCAGCAACAGACCCTTGGAGACAAGTCGGCTGCCGGCCGATGTATTGAATCTCGACGCAATTTGAGTGTTCCATCGTCACTACAAGGCCCTGAACGTTACAATTAACTATCATTTTTGCGTCGGATTCGAAAATCTAGACTCACAGGAGAAGGACCATGTGGTGCCCGAGGCAGCAATAGACCCTTGGAGACAAGTCGGCTGGAGGCCGATGTATTGAATCTCGACGCAATTTGAGTGTTCCTTCGTCATTAGGAGGCCCTAAACGTTACAATTCACTATCATTTTCGCGTCGGATTCGAAAATCTAGAGTCACCGGAGACGGACCATGTGGTGCCCGAGGCAGCGATATCCCCTTGGAGACAAGTCGGCTGGAGGCCGATGTATTGAATCTCGACGCAATTTGAGAGTTCCATCGTCATTAGGAGGCCCTGAACGTTACAATTAACAATCATTTTTGCGTCGGATTCGAAAATCTAGACTCACAGGAGAAGGACCATGTGGTGCCCGAGGCAGCAACAGACCCTTGGAGACAAGTCGGCTGCAGGCCGATGTATTGAATCTCGACGCAATTTGAGTGTTCCATCGTCACTACAAGGCCCTGAACGTTACAATTAACTATCATTTTTGCGTCGGATTCGAAAATCTAGACTCACAGGAGAAGGACCATGTGGTGCCCGAGGCAGCAATAGACCCTTGGAGACAAGTCGGCTGGAGGCCGATGTATTGAATCTCGACGCAATCTGAGAGTTCCATCGTCATTAGGAGGCCCTATACGTTACAATTCACTATCATTTTTGCGTCGGAATCGATAGTCTAGACATACCAGAGAATGACCATTAGGTGCCCGACGCAGCAACAGACCCTTGGAGACAAGTCGGCTGGAGGCCGATGTATTGAATATCGACGCAATTTGAGTGTTCCATCGGCATTAGGAGGCCCTGAACGCTGCAATTAACTATCATTTTTACGTCGGATTCGAAAATCTAGACTCACAGGAGAACGACCATAAGGTGCCCGAGGCAGCAACAGAGCCTTGGTGACAAGTCGGCTGGAGGCCGATGTATTGAATCTCGACGCAATTTGAGTGTTCCATCGTCATTAGGAGGCCCTAAACGTTACAATTCACTATCATTTTCGCGTCGGATTCGAAAATCTAGACTCACAGGAGAAGGACCATGTGGTGCCCTAGGCAGCAACAGACCCTTGGAGACAAGTCGGCTGCAGGCCGATGTATTGAATCTCGACGCAATTTGAGTGTTCCATCGTCACCACAAGGCCCTGAACGTTACAATTAAGTATCATTTTTGCGTCGGATTCGAAAATCTAGACTCACAGGAGAAGGACCATGTGGTGCCCGAGGCAACAACAGACCCTTGGAGAGAAGTCGGCTGCAGGCCGATGTATTGAATCTCGACGCATTTTGAGTGTTCCATCGTCACTACAAGGCCCTGAACGTTACAATTAACTATCATTTTTGCGTCGGATTCGAAAATCTAGACTCACAGGAGAAGGACCATGTGGTGCCCGAGGCAGCAATAGACCCTTGGAGACAAGTCGGCTGGAGGCCGATGTATTGAATCTCGACGCAATGTGAGTGTTCCATCGTCATTAGGAGGCCCTAAACGTCACAATTCACTATCATTTTTGCGTCGGATTCGAAAATCTACACTCGCAGGAGAAGGACCATGTGGTGCCCGCGGCAGCAATAGACCCTTGGAGACAAGTCGGCTGCAGGCCGATGTATTGAATCTCGACGCGATCTGAGTGTTCCATCGTCATTACAAGGCCCTGAACGTTACAATTAACTATCATTTTTGCGTCGGATTCGAAAATTTAGACTCACAGGAGAAAGACCATGAGGTGCCTGAGGCAGCAACAGACCCTTGTAGACAAGTCGGCTGGAGGCCGATGTATTGAATCTCGACGCAATATGAGTGTTCCATCGGCATTAGGAGGCCCTGAACGTTACAATTCACTATCAGTTTTGCGTCGGATTCGAAAAACTAGACTCACAGGAGAAGGACCATGTGGTGCCCGAGACAGCAACAGACCCTTGGAGACAAGTCGGCTGCAGGCCGATATATTGAATCTCGACGCAATTTGAGTGTTCCATCGTCACTACAAGGCCCTGAACGTTACAATTAACTATCATTTTTGCGTCGGATTCGAAAATCTAGACTCACAGGAGAAGGACCATGTGGTGCCCGAGGCAGCAATAGACCCTTGGAGACAAGTCGGCTGGAGGCCGATGTATTGAATCTCGACGCAATTTGAGTGTTCCTTCGTCATTAGGAGGCCCTAAACGTTACAATTCACTATCATTTTCGCGTCGGATTCGAAAATCTAGACTCACCGGAGACGGACCATGTGGTGCCCGAGGCAGCGATATCCCCTTGGAGACAAGTCGGCTGGAGGCCGATGTATTGAATCTCGACGCAATTTGAGAGTTCCATCGTCATTAGGAGGCCCTGAACGTTACAATTAACAATCATTTTTGCGTCGGATTCGAAAATCTAGACTCACAGGAGAAGGACCATGTGGTGCCCGAGGCAGCAACAGACCCTTGGAGACAAGTCGGCTGCAGGCCGATGTATTGAATCTCGACGCAATTTGAGTGTTCCATCGTCACTACAAGGCCCTGAACGTTACAATTAACTATCATTTTTGCGTCGGATTCGAAAATCTAGACTCACAGGAGAAGGACCATGTGGTGCCCGAGGCAGCAATAGACCCTTGGAGACAAGTCGGCTGGAGGCCGATGTATTGAATCTCGACGCAATCTGAGAATTCCATCGTCATTAGGAGGCCCTATACGTTACAATTCACTATCATTTTTGCGTCGGAATCGATAATCTAGACATACCAGAGAATGATCATTAGGTGCCCGACGCAGCAACAGACCCTTGGAGACAAGTCGGCTGGAGGCCGATGTATTGAATATCGACGCAATTTGAGTGTTCCATCGGCATTAGGAGGCCCTGAACGCTGCAATTAACTATCATTTTTACGTCGGATTCGAAAATCTAGACTCACAGGAGAACGACCATAAGGTGCCCGAGGCAGCAACAGAGCCTTGGTGACAAGTCGGCTGGAGGCCGATGTATTGAATCTCGACGCAATTTGAGTGTTCCATCGTCATTAGGAGGCCCTAAACGTTACAATTCACTATCATTTTCGCGTCGGATTCGAAAATCTAGACTCACAGGAGAAGGACCATGTGGTGCCCTAGGCAGCAACAGACCCTTGGAGACAAGTCGGCTGCAGGCCGATGTATTGAATCTCGACGCAATTTGAGTGTTCCATCGTCACCACAAGGCCCTGAACGTTACAATTAACTATCATTTTTGCGTCGGATTCGAAAATCTAGACTCACAGGAGAAGGACCATGTGGTGCCCGAGGCAACAACAGACCCTTGGAGAGAAGTCGGCTGCAGGCCGATGTATTGAATCTCGACGCATTTTGAGTGTTCCATCGTCACTACAAGGCCCTGAACGTTACAATTAACTATCATTTTTGCGTCGGATTCGAAAATCTAGACTCACAGGAGAAGGACCATGTGGTGCCCGAGGCAGCAATAGACCCTTGGAGACAAGTCGGCTGGAGGCCGATGTATTGAATCTCGACGCAATGTGAGTGTTCCATCGTCATTAGGAGGCCCTAAACGTCACAATTCACTATCATTTTTGCGTCGGATTCGAAAATCTACACTCGCAGGAGAAGGACCATGTGGTGCCCGCGGCAGCAATAGACCCTTGGAGACAAGTCGGCTGCAGGCCGATGTATTGAATCTCGACGCAATCTGAGTGTTCCATCGTCATTACAAGGCCCTGAACGTTACAATTAACTATCATTTTTGCGTCGGATTCGAAAATTTAGACTCACAGGAGAAAGACCATGAGGTGCCTGAGGCAGCAACAGACCCTTGGAGACAAGTCGGCTGGAGGCCGATGTATTGAATCTCGACGCAATTTGAGTGTTCCATCGTCATTAGGAGGCCCTAAACGTTACAATTAACTATCATTTTTGCGTCGGATTCGAAAATCTAGACTCACAGGAGAACGACCATAAGGTGCCCGAGGCAGCAATAGACCCTTGGAGACAAGTCGGCTGGAGGCCGATGTATTGAATCTCGACGCAATTTGAGTGTTCCATCGGCATTAGGAGGCCCTGAACGTTACAATTAACTATCATTTTTGCGTCGGATTCGAAAATCTAGACTTACAAGAGAACGACCATGAGGTGCCCGAGACTGCAATATCCCCTTGGATACAAGTCGGCTGGAGGCCGATGTATTGAATCTCGACGCAATATGAGTGTTCCATCGGCATTAGGAGGCCCTGAACGTTACAATTCACTATCAGTTTAGCGTCGGATTCGAAAATCTAGACTCACAGGAGAAGGACCGTGTGGTGCCCGAGGCAGCAACAGGCCCTTGGAGACAAGTCGGCTGCAGGCCGATATATTGAATCTCGACGCAATTTGAGTGTTCCATCGTCACTACAAGGCCCTGAACGTTACGATTAACTATCATTTTTGCGTCGGATTCGAAAATCTAGACTCACAGGAGAAGGACCATGTTGTGCCCGAGGCAGCAATAGACCCTTGGAGACAAGTCGGCTGGAGGCCGATGTATTGAATCTCGACGCAATTTGAGTGTTCCATCGGTATTAGGAGGCCCTGAACGTTACAATTAACTATCATTTTGCGTCGGATTCGAAAATCTAGACTTACAAGGGAACGACCATGAGGTGCCCGAGACTGCAATATCCTCTTGGATACAAGTCGCCTGGAGGTCGATGTATTGAATCTCGACGCAATTTGAGTCTTCTATCGTCATTACAAGGCCCTGAACGTTACAATTAACAAACATTTTTGCGTCGGATTCGAAAATCTAGACTTACAAGAGAACGACCATGAGGTGCCCGAGACTGCAATATCCTCTTGGATACAAGTCGACTGGAGGTCGATGTATTGATTCTCGACGCAATTTGAGTCATCTATCGTCATTAGGAGGCCCTGAACGTTACAATTCACTATCATTTTTGCGTCGGATTCGAAAATCTAGACTCACAGGAGAAGGGACCATGTGGTGCCCGAGGCAGCAATAGACCCTTCGAGACAAGTCGGCTGCAGGCCGATGTATTGAATCTTGACGCAATTTGAGTGTTCCATCGTCATTACAAGGCCCTGAACGTTACAATTAACTATCATTTTTGCGTCGGATTCGAAAATCTAGACTCACAGGAGAACGACCATAAGGTGCCCGAGGCAGCAATAGACCCTTGGAGACAAGTCGGCTGGAGGACGATGTATTGAATCTCGACGCAATATGAGTGTTCCATCGGCATTAGGAGGCCCTGAACGTTACAATTCACTATCAGTTTTGCGTCGGATTCGAAAATCTAGACTCACAGGAGAAGGACCATGTGGTGCCCGAGGCAGCAACAGACCCTTGGAGACAAGTCGGCTGCAGGCCGATATATTGAATCTCGACGCAATTTGAGTGTTCCATCGTCACTACAAGGCCCTGAACGTTACAATTAACTATCATTTTTGCGTCGGATTCGAAAATCTAGACTCACAGGAGAACGACCATAAGGTGCCCGAGGCAGCAATAGACCCTTGGAGACAAGTCGGCTGGAGGACGATGTATTGAATCTCGACGCAATATGAGTGTTCCATCGGCATTAGGAGGCCCTGAACGTTACAATTCACTATCAGTTTTGCGTCGGATTCGAAAATCTAGACTCACAGGAGAAGGACCATGTGGTGCCCGAGGCAGCAATAGACCCTTGGAGACAAGTCGACTGGAGGCCGATGTATTGAATCTCGATGCAATTTGAGTGTTCCATCGTCATTAGGAGGCCCTAAACGTTACAATTCACTATCATTTTTGCGTCGGTTTCGAAAATCTAGACTCGCAGGAGAAGGACCATGTGGTGCCCGTGGCAGCAATAGACCCTTGGAGACAAGTCGGCTGCAGGCCGATGTATTGAATCTCGACGCAATCTGAGTGTTCCATCGTCATTACAAGGCCTTGAACGTTACAATTAACTATCATTTTTGCGTCGGATTCGAAAATTTAGACTCACAGGAGAAAGACCATGAGGTGCCTGAGGCAGCAACAGACCCTTGGAGTCAAGTCGGCTGGAGGCCGATGTATTGAATCTCGACGCAATATGAGTGTTCCATCGGCATTAGGAGACCCTGAACGTTACAATTCACTATCATTTTTGCGTCGGAACCGAAAATCTAGACTCACCGGAGACGGACCATGTGGTGCCCGAGGCAGCGATATCACCTCGGAGACAAGTCGGCTGGAGGCCGATGTATTGAATCTCGACGCAATTTGAGAGTTCCATCGTCATTAGGAGGCCCTGAACGTTACAATTAACAATCATTTTTGCGTCGGATTCGAAAATCTAGACTCACAGGAGAAGGACCATGTGGTGCCCGAGGCAGCAACAGACCCTTGGAGACAAGTCGGCTGCAGGCCGATGTATTGAATCTCGACGCAATTTGAGTGTTCAATCGTCATTAGGAGGCCCTAAACGTTACAATTCACTATCAGTTTTGCGTCGGGTTCGAAAATCTAGACTCACAGGAGAAGGACCATGTGGTGCCCGAGGCAGCAATAGACCCTTGGAGACAAGTCGGCTGCAGGCCGATGTATTGAATCTCGACGCAATTTGAGTGTTCCATCGTCATTACAAGGCCCTGAACGTTACAATTAACTATCATTTTTGCGTCGGATTCGAAAATCTAGACTCACAGGAGAACGACCATAAGGTGCCCGAGGCAGCAATAGACCCTTGGAGACAAGTCGACTGGAGGTCGATGTATTGAATCTCGACGCAATTTGAGTCTTCTATCGTCATTAGGAGGCGCTAAACGTTACAATTCACTATCATTTTTGCGTCGGATTCGATAATCTAAACTCACAGGAGAACGACCATAAGGTGCCGAGGCAGCAACAGACCCTTGGAGACAAGTCGGCTGGAGGCCGATGTATTGAATCTCGACGCAATTTGAGTGTTCCATCGTCATTAGGAGGCCCTAAACGTTACAATTCACTATTATTTTTGCGTCGGATTCGAAAATATAGACTCACAGGAGAACGACCATAAGGAGCTGGAGGAAGCAATAGACTCTTGGAGACAAGTCGGCTGGAGGCTGATGTATTGAATCTCGACGCAATTTGAGTGTTCCATCGTCATTAGGTGGCCCTGAACGTTACAATTAACTATCATTTTTGCGTCGGATTCGAAAATCTAGACTCACAGGAGAAGGACCATGTGGTGCCCGAGGCAGCAATAGACCCTTGGAGACAAGTCGGCTGCAGGCCGATGTATTGAATCTTGACGCAATTTGAGTGTTCCATCGTCATTACAAGGCCCTGAACGTTACAATTAACTATCATTTTTGCGTCGGATTCGAAAATCTAGACTCACAGGAGAACGACCATAAGGTGCCCGAGGCAGCAATAGACCCTTGGAGACAAGTCGGCTGGAGGCCGATGTATTGAATCTCGACACAATTTGAGTGTTCCATCGGCATTAGGAGGCCCTGAACGTTACAATTAACTATCATTTTTGCGTCGGATTCGAAAATCTAGACTTACAAGAGAACGACCATGTGGTGCCCGAGACTGCAATATCCTCTTGGATACAAGTCGACTGGAGGTCGATGTATTGAATCTCGACGCAATTTGAGTCTTCTATCGTCATTAGGAGGCGCTGAACGTTACAATTCACTATCATTTTTGCGTCGGATTCGAAAATCTAGACTCACAGGAGAAGGACCATGTGGTGCCCGAGGCAGCAACATACCCTTGGAGACAAGTCGGCTGCAGGCCGATGTATTGAATCTCGACGCAATTTGAGTGTTCCATCGTCACTACAAGGCCCTGAACGTTACAATTAACTGTCATTTTTGCGTCGGATTCGAAAATCTAGACTCACAGGAGAAGGACCATGTGGTGCCCGAGGCAGCAATAGAACCTTGGAGACAAGTCGGCTGGAGGCCGATGTATTGAATCTCGACGCAATTTGAGTGTTCCATCGTCATTAGGAGGCCCTAAACGTTACAATTCACAATCATTTTTGCGTCGGATTCGAAAATCTAGACTCACAGGAGAAGGACCATGTGGTGCCCGAGGCAGCAACAGACCCTTGGAGACTAGTCGGCTGCAGGCCGATGTATTGAATCTCGACGCAATTTGAGTGTTCCATCGTCACTACAAGGCCCTGAACGTTACAATTAACTATCATTTTTGCGTCGGATTCGAAAATCTAGACTCACAGGAGAAGGACCATGTGGTGCCCGAGGCAGCAATAGACCCTTGGAGACAAGTCGGCTGGAGGCCGATGTATTGAATATCGACGCAATTTGAGTGTTCCATCGGCATTAGGAGGCCCTGAACGTTACAATTAACTATCATTTTTGCGTCGGATTCGAAAATCTAGACTCACAGGAGAACGACCATAAGGTGCCCGAGGCAGCAAGAGACCCTTGGAGACAAGTTGGTCGGAGGCCGATGTATTGAATCTTGACGCAATTTGAGTGTTCCATCGTCATTAGGAGGCCCTAAACGTTACAATTCACTATCATTTTTGCGTCGGATTCGAAAATCTAGACTCACAGGAGAAGGACCATGTGGTGCCCGAGGCAGCAACAGACCCTTGGAGACAAGTCGGCTGCAGGTCGATGTATTGAATCTCGACGCAAATTGAGTGTTCCATCGTCACTACAAGGCCCTGAACGTTACAATTAACTATCATTTTTGCGTCGGATTCGAAAATCTAGACTCACAGGAGAAGGACCATGTGGTGCACGAGGCAGCAATAGACCCTTGGAGACAAGTCGGCTGGAGGCCGATGTATTGAATCACGACGCAATGTGAGTGTTCCTTCGTCATTAGGAGGCCCTAAACGTTACAATTCACTATCATTTTTGCGTCGGATTCGAAAATCTAGACTCGCAGGAGAAGGACCATGTGGTGCCCGAGGCAGCAATAGACGCTTGGAGACAAGTCGGCTGCAGGCCGATGTACTGAATCTCGACGCAATCTGAGTGTTCCATCGTCATTACAAGGCCCTGAACGTTACAATTAACTATCATTTTTGCGTCGGATTCGAAAATTTAGACTCACAGGAGAAAGACCATGAGGTGCCCTTAGGCAGCAACAGACCTTCTAGACAAGTCGGCTGGAGGCCGATGTATTGAATCTCGACGCAATTTGAGTGTTCCATCGTCATTAGGAGACCCAAACGTTACAATTCACTATCAGTTTTGCGTCGGGTTCGAAAATCTAGACTCACAGGAGAAGGACCATGTGGTGCCCGGAGGCAGCAGTAGACCCTTGGAGACAAGTCGGCTGCAGGCCGATGTATTGAATCTCGACCGCAATTTGAGTGTTCCATCGTCACTACAAGGCCCTGAACGTTACAATTAACTATCATTTTTGCGTCGGATTCGAAAATCTAGACTCACAGGAGAAGGACCATGTGGTGCCCGAGGCAGCAATAGACCCTTGGAGACAGATGTATTGAATCTCGACGCAATTTGAGTGTTCCATCGTCATTAGGAGGCCCTGAACGTTACAATTAACAATCATTTTTGCGTCGGATTCGTAAATCTAGACTCACAGGTGAACGACCATAAGGTGCCCGAGGCAGCAGTAGACCCTTGGAGACAAGTCGGCTGGAGGCCGATGTATTGAATCTCGACGCAATCTAGAGGTTCAATCGTCATTAGGAGGCCCCTAAACGTTACAATTAACTATCATTTTTGCGTCGGATTCGATATCTAGACTTACAAGAGAACGACCATAAGGTGCCCGAGGCAGCAACAGACCCTTGGAGACAAGTCGGCTGGAGGCCGATGTATTGAATCTCGACGCAATTTGAGTGTTCCATCGTCATTAGGAGGCCCTAAACGTTACAATTCACTATATGTTTTGCGTCGGATTCGAAAATATAGACTCACAGGAGAACGACCATAAGGAGCCGGAGGAAGCAATAGACCCTTGGAGACAAGTCGGCTGGAGGCCGATGTATTGAATCTCGACGCAATTTGAGTGTTCCCATCGTCCATTAGGATTCCCTGAACGTTACAATTAACTATCATTTTGCGTCGGATTCGAAAATCTAGACTCACAGGAGAACGACCATAAGGTGCCCGAGGCAGCAATAGACCCTTGGAGACAAGTCGGCTGGAGGCCGATGTATTGAATCTCGACGCAATATGGAGTGTTCCATCGGCATTAGGAGGCCCTGAACGTTACAATTAACTATCATTTTTGCGTCGGATTCGAAAATCTAGACTCACAGGAGAACGACCCATAAGGTGCCCGAGGCAGCAATAGGACCCTTGGAGACAAGTCGGCTGGAGGCCGATGTATTGAATCTCGACGCAATATGAGTGTTCCATCGGCATAGGAGGCCCTGAACGTTACAATTAACTATCATTTTTGCGTCGGATTCGAAAATCTAGGACTCACCGGAGACGGGACCATGTGGTCGCCGAGGCAGCGATATCCCCTTGGAGACAAGTCGGCTGGAGGCCGATGTATTGAATCTCGACGCAATTTGAGAGTTCCATCGTCATTAGGAGGCCCTGAACGTTACAATTAACAATCATTTTTGCGTCGGATTCGAAAATCTAGACTCACAGGAGAAGGACCATGTGGTGCCCGAGGCAGCAACAGACCCTAGGAGGACAAGTCGGCTGCAGGCCGATGTATTGCATCTCGACGCAATTTGAGTGTTTCCATCGTCACTACAAGGCCCTGAACGTTACAATTAACTATCATTTTTGCGTCGGATTCGCAAATCTAGACTCACAGGAGAAGGACCATGTGGTGCCCGAGGCAGCAATAGACCCTTGGAGACAAGTCGGCTGGAGGCCGATGTATTGAATCTCGACGCAATTTGAGTGTTCCATCGTCATTAGGAGGCCCTGAACGTTACAATTAACTATCATTTTTGCGTCGGATTCGAAAATCTAGACTCAGGAGAAGGACCATGTGGTGCCCGAGGCAGCAATAGACCCTTGGAGACAAGTCGGCTGCAGGCCGATGTATGAATCTTGACGCAATTTGAGTGTTCCATCGTCATTACAAGGCCCTGAACGTTACAATTAACTATCATTTTTGCGTCGGATTCGAAAATCTAGACTCACAGGAGAACGACCATAAGGTGCCCAGCAGGCAGCAATAGGACCCTTGGAGACAAGCTCGGCTGGAGCCGATGTATTGAATCTCGACACAATTTGAGTGTTCCATCGCATTAGGAGGCCCTGAACGTTACAATTAACTATCATTTTTGCGTCGGATTCGAAAATCTAGACTTACAAGAGAACGACCATGAGGTGCCCGAGACTGCAATATCCTCTTGGATACAAGTCGACTGGAGGTCGATGTATTGAATCTCGACGCAATTTGAGTCTTCTATCGTCATTAGGAGGCCGCTGAACGTTACAATTCACTATTATTTTTGCGTCGGATTCGAAAATCTAGACTCACAGGAGAAGGACCATGTGGTTCCCGAGGCAGCAACAGACCCTTGGAGACATGTAGGCTGCAGGCCGATGTATTGAATCTCGACGCAAATTTGAGTGTTCCATCGTCATTAGGAGGCCCTGAACGTTACAATTAACAATCATTTTTGCGTCGGATTCGAAAATCTAGACTCACCGGAGACGGACCATGTGGTGCCCGAGGCAGCGATATCCCCTTGGAGACAAGTCGGCTGGAGGCCGATGTATTGAATCTCGACGCAATATGAGTGTTCCATCGGCATTAGGAGGCCCTGAACGTTACAATTAACTATCATTTTTTGCGTCGGATTCGAAAATCTAGACTCACCGGAGACGGACCATGTGGTGCCCGAGGCAGCGATATCCCCTTGGAGACAAGGTCGGCTGGAGGCCGATGTATTGAATCTCGACGCAATTTGAGAGTTCCATCGTCATTAGGAGGCCCTGAACGTTACAATTAACAATCATTTTTGCGTCGGATTCGAAAATCTAGACTCACAGGAGAAGGACCATGTGGTGCCCGAGGCAGCAACAGACCCTAGGAGACAAGTCGGCTGCAGGCCGATGTATGCATCTCGACGCAATTTGAGTGTTCCATCGTCACTACAAGGCCCTGAACGTTACAATTAACTATCATTTTTGCGTCGGATTCGCAAATCTAGACTCACAGGAGAAGGACCATGTGGTGCCCCGAGGCAGCAATAGACCCTTGGAGACAAGTCGGCTGGAGGCCGATGTATTGAATCTCGAGCCAATTTGAGTGTTCCATCGTCATTAGGAGGCCCTGAACGTACAATTACCTATCATTTTTGCGTCGGATTCGAAAATCTAGACTCACAGGAGAAGGACCATGTGGTGCCCGAGGCAGCAATAGACCCTTGGAGACAAGATGTATTGAATCTCGACGCAATTTGAGTGTTCCATCGTCATTAGGAGGCCCTGAACGTTACAATTAACAATCATTTTTGCGTCGGATTCGAAAATCTAGACCCACAGGTGAACGACCATAAGGTGCCCGAGGCAGCAATAGACCCTTGGAGACAAGTCGGCTGGAGGCCGATGTATTGAATCTCGACGCAATCTGAGAGTTCAATCGTCATTAGGAGGCCCTAAACGTTACAATTAACTATCATTTTTGCGTCGGATTCGATAATCTAGACTTACAAGAGAAACGACCATAAGGTGCCCGAGGCAGCAACAGACCCTTGGAGACAAGTCGGCTGGAGGCCGATGTATTGAATCTCGACGCAATTTGAGTGTTCCATCGTCATTAGGAGGCCCTAAACGTTACAATTCACTATATGTTTTGCGTCGGATTCGAAAATATAGACTCACAGGAGAACGACCATAAGGAGCCGGAGGAAGCAATAGACCCTTGGAGACAAGTCGGCTGGAGGCCGATGTATTGAATCTCGACGCAATTTGAGTGTTCCATCGTCATTAGGAGGCCTGAACGTTACAATTAACTATCATTTTTGCGTCGGATTCGAAAATCTAGACTCACAGGAGAACGACCATAAGGTGCCCGAGGCAGCAATAGACCCTTGGAGACAAGTCGGCTGGAGGCCGATGTATTGAATCTCGACGCAATATGAGTGTTCCATCGGCATTAGGAGGCCCTGAACGTTACAATTAACTATCATTTTTTGGGTCGGATTCGAAAATCTAGACTCACAGGAGAACGACCATAAGGTGCCCGAGGCAGCAATAGACCCTTGGAGACAAGTCGGCTGGAGGCCGATGTATTGAATCTCGACGCAATATGAGTGTTCCATCGGCATTAGGAGGCCCTGAACGTTACAATTAACTATCATTTTTGCGTCGGATTCGAAAATCTAGACTCACCGGAGGACGGACCATGTGGTGCCCGAGGCAGCGATATCCCCTTGGAGACAAGTCGGCTGGAGGCCGATGTATTGAATCTCGACGCAATTTGAGAGTTCCATCGTCATTAGGAGGCCCTGAACGTTACAATTAACAATCATTTTTGCGTCGGATTCGAAAATCTAGACTCACAGGAGAAGGACCATGTGGTGCCCGAGGCAGCAACAGACCCTAGGAGACAAGTCGGCTGCAGGCCGATGTATTGAATCTCGACGCAATTTGAGTGTTCCATCGTCACTACAGAGCCCTGAACGTTACAATTAACTATCATTTTTGCGTCGGATTCGCAAATCTAGACTCACAGTAGAAGGACCATGTGGTGCCCGAGGGCAGCAATAGACCCTTGGAGACAAGTCGGCTGGAGGCCGATGTATTGAATCTCGACGCAATTTGAGTGTTCCATCGTCATTAGGAGGCCCTAAACGTTACAATTCACTATCAGTTTTGCGTCGGGTTCGAAAATCTAGACTCACAGGAGAAGGACCATGTGGTGCCCGAGGCAGCAATAGGCCCTTGGAGACAAGGCTGCTGCAGGCCGATGTATTGAATCTCGACGCAATTTGAGTGTTCCATCGTCATTACAAGGCCCTGAACGTTACAATTAACTATCATTTTTGCGTCGAATTCGAAAATCTAGACTCACAGGAGAACGAACCATAAGGTGCCCGAGTCAGCAATAGACCCTAGGAGACAAGTCGGCTGGAGGCCGATGTATTGAATCTCGACGCAATTTGAGTGTTCCATCGGCATTAGGAGGCCCTGAACGTTACAATTAACTATCATTTTTGCGTCGGATTCGAAAATGTAGACTCGTCGGAGACGGACCATGTGGTGCCCGAGGCAGCGATATCCCCTTGGAGACAAGTCGGCTGGAGGCCGATGTATTGAGCCTCGACGCAATTTGAGCGTTCCATCGTCATTAGGAGGCCCTGAACGTTACAATTAACAATCATTTTTGCGTCGGATTCGAAAATCTAGACTCACAGAGAACGACCATAAGGTGCCCGAGGCAGCAATAGACCCTTGGAGACAAGTCGGCTGGAGGCCGATGAATTGAATCTCGACGCAATCTGAGAGTTCCATCGTCATTAGGAGGACCTAAATGTTACAATTAACTATCATTTTTGCGTCGGATTCGATAATCTAGACTTACAAGAGAACGACCATAAGGTGACCGAGGCAACAACAGACCCTTGGAGACAAGTCGGCTGGAGGCCGATGTATTGAATCTCGACGCAATTTGAGAGTTCCAACGTCATTAGGAGGCCTGAACGTTACAATTAACAATCATTTTTTGCGTCGGATTCGAAAATCTAGACTCACAGGAGAAGGACCATGTGGTGCCCGAGGCAGCAACAGACCCTTGGGAGACTAGTCGGCTGCAGGCCGATGTATTGAATCTCGACGCAATTTGAGTGTTCCATCGTCACTACAAGGCCCTGAACGTTACAATTAACTATCATTTTTGCGTCGGATTCGAAAATCTGGACCCACAGGAGAAGGACCACGTGGTGCCCGAGGCAGCAATAGACCCTTGGGAGACAAGTCGGCTGGAGGCCGATGTATTGAATCTCGACGCATTTGAGTGGTTCCCATCGTCATTAGGAGGCCCTAAACGTTACAATTCACTATCATTTTTGCGTCGGATTCGAAAATCTCGACTCACAGGAGAAGGACCATGTGGTGCCCGAGGCAGCAACAGACCCTTGGAGACTAGTCGGCTGCAGGCCGATGTATGAATCTCGACGCAATTTGAGTGTTTCCATCGTCACTACAAGGCCCTGAACGTTACAATTAACTATCATTTTTGCGTCGGATTCGAAAATCTATACTCACAGGAGAAGGGACCATGTGGTGCCCGAGGCAGCAATAGACCCTTGGAGACAAGATGTATTGAATTCTCGACGCAATTTGAGTGTTCCATCGTCATTAGGAGGCCCTAAACGTTACAATTCACTATCAGTTTTGCGTCGGGTTCTGAAAATCTAGACACACAGGAGAAGGACCATGTGGTGCCCGAGGCAGCAATAGACCCTTGGAGACAAGTCGGCTGGAGGCCGATGTATTGAATCTCGACGCAATTTGAGAGTTCCAATCGTCATTAGGAGGCCCTGAACGTTACAATTAACAATCATTTTTGCGTCGGATTCGGACAATCTAGACTCACAGGAGAAGGACCATGTGGTGCCCGAGGCAGCAACAGGACCTTTGGGAGACAAGTCGGCTGCAGGGCCGATGTATTGAATCTCGACGCAATTTGAGTGTTCCATCGTCACTACAAGGCCCTGAACGTTACAATTAACTATCATTTTTGCGTCGGATTCGAAAATCTAGACACACAGGAGAAGGACCATGTGGTGCCCGAGGCAGCAATAGACCCTTGGAGACAAGTCGGCTGGAGGCCGATGTAATTGAATCTCGACGCAATTTGAAGTGTTTCCATCGTCATTAGGAGGCACTGAAACGTTACAATTAACTATCATTTTTGCGTCGGATTCGAAAATCTAGACTCACAGGAGAAGACCATGTGTGCCCCGAGGCAGCAATAGACCCTTGGAGACAAGTCGGCTGCAGGGCCGATGTATTGAATCTTGACGCAATTTGAGTGTTCCATCGTCATTACAAGGCCCTGAACGTTACAATTAACTATCATTTTTGCGTCGGATTCGAAAATCTAGACTCACAGGAGAACGACCATAAGGTGCCCGAGGCAGCAATAGACCCTTGGAGACAAGTCCGGCTGGAGGCCGATGTATTGAATCTCGACACAATTTGAGTGTTCCATCGGCATTAGGAGGCCCTGAACGTTACAATTAACTATCATTTTTGCGTCGGATTCGAAAATCTAGAACTTACAAGAGAACGACCATGAGGTGCCCGAGACTGCAATATCTCTTGGATACAAGTCGACTGGAGGTCGATGTATTGAATCTCGACGCAATTTGAGTCTTCTATCGTCATTAGGAGGCGCTGAACGTTACAATTCACTATTATTTTGCGTCCGGATTCGAAAATCTAGACTCACAGGAGAAGGACCATGTGGTTCCCGAGGCAGCAACAGACCCTTGGAGACATGTAGGCTGCAGGGCCGATGTATTGAATCTCGACGCAATTTGAGTGTTCCATCGTCATTAGGAGGCCCTGAACGTTACAATTAACAATCATTTTTGCGTCGGATTCGAAAATCTTGACTCACCGGAGACGGACCATGTGGAGCCCGAGGCAGCGATATCCCCTTGGAGACAAGTCGGCTGGAGGCCGATGTATTGAATCTCGACGCAATATGAGTGTTCCATCGGCATTAGGAGGCCCTGAACGTTACAATTAACTATCATTTTTGCGTCGGATTCGAAAATCTAGACTCACCCGGAGACGGACCATGTGGTGCCCGAGGCAGCGATATCCCCTTGGAGACAAGTCCGGCTGGAGGCCGATGTATTGAATCTCGACGCAATTTGAGAGTTCCATCGTCATTAGGAGGCCCTGAACGTTACAATTAACAATCATTGTTTGGTCGGATTCGAAAATCTAGACTCACAGGAGAAGGACCATGTGGTGCCCGAGGGCAGCAACAGACCCTAGGGAGACAAGTCGGCTGCAGGCCGATGTATTGCATCTCGACGCAATTTGAGTGTTCCATCGTCACTACAAGGCCCTGAACGTTACAATTAACTATTCATTTTTGCGTCGGATTCCGAAATCTAGACTCACAGGAGAAGGACCATGTGGTGCCCGAGGCAGCAATAGACCCTTGGGAGGACAAGTCGGCTGGAGGCCGATGTATTGAATCTCGACGCAATTTGAGTGTTCCATCGTCATTAGGAGGCCCTGAACGTTACAATTACCTATCATTTTTGCGTCGGATTCGAAAATCTAGACTCACAGGAGCAAGGACCTATGTGGTGCCCGAGGCAGCAATAGACCCTTGGAGACAAGATGTATTGAATCTCGACGCAATTTGAGTGTTCCATCGTCATTAGGAGGCCCTGAACGTTACAATTAACAATCATTTTTGCGTCGGATTCGAAAATCTAGACCCCACAGGTGAACGACCATAAGGTG
>NW_025726111.1:5000-12500 GCF_021461395.2 Schistocerca americana
TATGAGCCAAAGGTGCACCCTGACGTGGCAAATCAGATGATGCCGCAGTCATTTACTTACGATAATCACAATCAACAAACCGGGCCCCCCCCCCCCCAAGTGCCTTAACCTAACCCGTATTGTACCTTAACCTAACCCGTATTGTACCTTAACCTAACCCGTATTGTACCTTAACCTAACCCGTATTGTACCTTAACCTAACCCGTATTGTACCTTAACCTAACCCATATTGTACCTTAACCTAACCCATATTGTACCTTAACCTAACCCATATTGTACCTTAACCTAACCCATATTGTACCTTAACCTAACCCATATTGTACCTTAACCTAACCCATATTGTACCTTAACCTAACCCATATTGTACCTTAACCTAACCCATATTGTACCTTAACCTAACCCATATTGTACCTTAACCTAACCCATATTGTACCTTAACCTAACCCATGTTGCGCCTTAACCTAACCCATGTTGCGCCTTAACCTAACCCATGTTGCGCCTTAACCTAACCCATGTTGCGCCTTAACCTAACCCATGTTGCGCCTTAACCTAACCCATGTTGCGCCTTAACCTAACCCATGTTGCGCCTTAACCTAACCTATGTTGCGCCTTAACCTAACCTATGTTGCGCCTTAACCTAACCTATGTTGCGCCTTAACCTAACCTATGTTGCGCCTTAACCTAACCTATGTTGCGCCTTAACCTAACCTATGTTGCGCCGTAACCTAACCTATGTTGCGCCGTAACCTAACCTATGTTGCGCCGTAACCTAACCTATGTTGCGCCTTAACCTAACCTATGTTGCGCCTTAACCTAACCTATGTTGCGCCGTAACCTAACCTATGTTGCGCCTTAACCTAACCTATGTTGCGCCTTAACCTAACCTATGTTGCGCCTTAACCTAACCTATGTTGCGCCTTAACCTAACCTATGTTGCGCCTTAACCTAACCTATGTTGCGCCTTAACCTAACCTATGTTGCGCCTTAACCTAACCTATGTTGCGCCTTAACCTAACCTATGTTGCGCCTTAACCTAACCTATGTTGCGCCGTAACCTAACCTATGTTGCGCCGTAACCTAACCTATGTTGCGCCTTAACCTAACCTATGTTGCGCCTTAACCTAACCTATGTTGCGCCGTAACCTAACCTATGTTGCGCCTTAACCTAACCTATGTTGCGCCTTAACCTAACCTATGTTGCGCCTTAACCTAACCTATGTTGCGCCTTAACCTAACCTATGTTGCGCCTTAACCTAACCTATGTTGCGCCTTAACCTAACCTATGTTGCGCCTTAACCCAACACACGTTGGGCCTTAACCCAACACACGTTGGGCCTTAACCCAACACACGTTGGGCCTTAACCCAACACACGTTGGGCCTTAACCCAACACACGTTGGGCCTTAACCCAACACACGTTGGGCCTTAACCCAACACACGTTGGGCCTTAACCCAACACACGTTGGGCCTTAACCCAACACACGTTGGGCCTTAACCCAACACACGTTGGGCCTTAACCCAACACACGTTGGGCCTTAACCCAACACACGTTGGGCCTTAACCCAACACACGTTGGGCCTTAACCCAACACACGTTGGGCCTTAACCCAACACACGTTGGGCCTTAACCCAACACACGTTGGGCCTTAACCTGCTCTGTAATTGTCATACGACGCGTTAAATTAGTGTAGTGTTGCCTAACTGCAACCCCCGCAATATAGTTTGCTACTCGCACTGCCCGGTCCCCAGAGTATCGCTTCATGTTAAACACCTTGCAGCTATACACTGTAATGCGGATGGCGGCAGGACGTACATGCTCAATGCCCTTCGCAGTTGTTCATTGGCATTCGCATGGCGAAGCACAGCCTACGTTGTGGTACGGCTTGTGGCAACTGTCCGCTGATGTTGTACGTCCAAATCACACACTGTACCGCACATTGGTCCTCATGTACTGAATGATACATCGTGGTACATGTGTGACCGTACCACGACTGCGCCAACAACGGCGAACCATACGGTCCAAATATTGTGCACTCAGCTACGTGTCGTCTCCCTATAAGAGCTGGATTGCAGTATGGTATGCCGTGGATGGCGATCAGCATGAGCCGTCTGTTGATGTAGTGGCGCGTGTTGTCAGACGTAGTCGTCTCTTCTCACACACCGTGATAGCATGGTGCACTGCGTTCCACATCTGCGACATGCGACAGAGGCCGGTTGACAGTCGTTCGCGCAATGGACATCGCATACGTACGGGGGCCACCTTCCACGTGTTCGCGAAGCGTGCACATGTTGTTGCGTGTATGTGGGCAGACATAGTGTGTCGTGACACCTGACACAGGCATGCAACAATCGTTGAATTTGCAAATGGCGATGGACGTCTACGTTTGCTGGTGACGTTACGCAAATGAAGAACTGGTAAACCGTTGTGGTGCGGTTGTTCTCGCTAGAGGTGAATCAGTGATGGCGACGATCGGTTGAGCTACCAACCGGTTGTTTCAGCGATACCCACCATGCCCACGAACGTGAATGGCATGTGGGTGTGAAGCGATACGCGGCGGTGGCTGGGTGGGACCGTCCCCGGCCGGTGAGGGGGGGCCTCCCGGCGTGCTGGCCGCGCGGTGCGTGGGCGCACGCGCTACAGCCGGCTGGTGGGGGCGGCCAGTGGCAGGCGCGCCGGCCGACGGAGGCGGCAGGCGGCGCAGCTGCGCGCCGGCGCACCCTGCACGCGGCGCCGTGCGGCCAAAGTAGGTCCTCGCGGGCCCGGTGCGAAGCGCGGTGGACATCTGCAGTGTGCTGGTCCGATTGAGGACTGTGTGCGCTGAGGATGCGCCGCCGCCCGGCGCTCGGCGCCGCGACGCCGTCTGCTGCTCGGTCGCCTCTGCGGTTCTCGCAGGTGGATTGTATCGCAGCTGTGCGGACGTGTTGGCGCGTGCGCTGTGCTGGGAGAGTTCGCTTCGGCACCCAAGTGGGGCTTTTGTCCTTCTGTGGCGCTGGCGTTGGAGCTGCCGGCCACCGTAGGTGGCGCGTGTTGTCTCCCGCCGGCAATGCCACGACAGCACGCTCCCGGGCCTCTGTCGGCAGCGGCAAGCTCAGTTGGGAGCACGGGTGGTCGCACCTAAAGCGTCTACTCGCCAAACTCCGGGCGATTGCGCCTCTCTCGAACCCGACCAAGTACTTAGGACGGCGCTGCGCGCCGCCGGGACCTGAGAGGGTTTCGAGGTGTATTGTGCAGGGGAGCTCAGCCTCCTCCTGTTTGCAGAATAATTGAGCGGACGCTTGCGTGTTCGCGCGGGCCCCCGGGACACACTCCCGGGCGGCCGGCTGCTCAGCTCTAGTTGACGCAGCTCCCTGGTTGATCCTGCCAGTAGTCATATGCTTGTCTCAAAGATTAAGCCATGCATGTCTCAGTACAAGCCGCATTAAGGTGAAACCGCGAATGGCTCATTAAATCAGTTATGGTTCCTTAGATCGTACCCACGTTACTTGGATAACTGTGGTAATTCTAGAGCTAATACATGCAAACAGAGTCCCGACCAGAGATGGAAGGGACGCTTTTATTAGATCAAAACCAATCGGTCGGCTCGTCCGGTCCGTTTGCCTTGGTGACTCTGAATAACTTTGGGCTGATCGCACGGTCCTCGTACCGGCGACGCATCTTTCAAATGTCTGCCTTATCAACTGTCGATGGTAGGTTCTGCGCCTACCATGGTTGTAACGGGTAACGGGGAATCAGGGTTCGATTCCGGAGAGGGAGCCTGAGAAACGGCTACCACATCCAAGGAAGGCAGCAGGCGCGCAAATTACCCACTCCCGGCACGGGGAGGTAGTGACGAAAAATAACGATACGGGACTCATCCGAGGCCCCGTAATCGGAATGAGTACACTTTAAATCCTTTAACGAGTATCTATTGGAGGGCAAGTCTGGTGCCAGCAGCCGCGGTAATTCCAGCTCCAATAGCGTATATTAAAGTTGTTGCGGTTAAAAAGCTCGTAGTTGGATTTGTGTCCCACGCTGTTGGTTCACCGCCCGTCGGTGTTTAACTGGCATGTATCGTGGGACGTCCTGCCGGTGGGGCGAGCTGAAGGCGTGCGACGCGCCTCGTGCGTGCTCGTGCGTCCCGAGGCGGACCCCGTTGCAATCCTACCAGGGTGCTCTTGAGTGAGTGTCTCGGTGGGCCGGCACGTTTACTTTGAACAAATTAGAGTGCTTAAAGCAGGCAAGCCCGCCTGAATACTGTGTGCATGGAATAATGGAATAGGACCTCGGTTCTATTTTGTTGGTTTTCGGAACCCGAGGTAATGATTAATAGGGACAGGCGGGGGCATTCGTATTGCGACGTTAGAGGTGAAATTCTTGGATCGTCGCAAGACGAACAGAAGCGAAAGCATTTGCCAAGTATGTTTTCATTAATCAAGAACGAAAGTTAGAGGTTCGAAGGCGATCAGATACCGCCCTAGTTCTAACCATAAACGATGCCAGCCAGCGATCCGCCGCAGTTCCTCCGATGACTCGGCGGGCAGCCTCCGGGAAACCAAAGCTTTTGGGTTCCGGGGGAAGTATGGTTGCAAAGCTGAAACTTAAAGGAATTGACGGAAGGGCACCACCAGGAGTGGAGCCTGCGGCTTAATTTGACTCAACACGGGAAACCTCACCAGGCCCGGACACCGGAAGGATTGACAGATTGATAGCTCTTTCTTGATTCGGTGGGTGGTGGTGCATGGCCGTTCTTAGTTGGTGGAGCGATTTGTCTGGTTAATTCCGATAACGAACGAGACTCTAGCCTGCTAACTAGTCGCGTGACATCCTTCGTGCTGTCAGCGATTACTTTTCTTCTTAGAGGGACAGGCGGCTTCTAGCCGCACGAGATTGAGCAATAACAGGTCTGTGATGCCCTTAGATGTTCTGGGCCGCACGCGCGCTACACTGAAGGAATCAGCGTGTCTTCCTAGGCCGAAAGGTCGGGGTAACCCGCTGAACCTCCTTCGTGCTAGGGATTGGGGCTTGCAATTGTTCCCCATGAACGAGGAATTCCCAGTAAGCGCGAGTCATAAGCTCGCGTTGATTACGTCCCTGCCCTTTGTACACACCGCCCGTCGCTACTACCGATTGAATGATTTAGTGAGGTCTTCGGACTGGTACGCGGCATTGACTCTGTCGTTGCCGATGCTACCGGAAAGATGACCAAACTTGATCATTTAGAGGAAGTAAAAGTCGTAACAAGGTTTCCGTAGGTGAACCTGCGGAAGGATCATTACCGACTAGACTGCATGTCTTTCGATGTGCGTGTCGTGTCGCGCAACACGCTACCTGTACGGCTCGCAGTAGCCGTGCGCCGCGTGCGGAACCACGCGTGCTTCTCAAAACTAACGCCAATGTTGTGTGGTACGAGCGCTGAAGCGCTGGAGCGGCTGGCCTGCGGCACCTGGCGCCTGGCGCCGGTTTTGAATGACTTTCGCCCGACTGCCTGTCCGCTCCGGTGTGGAGCCGTACGACGCCCATCGGCCGTGAGGCCGTTGGACACAGAACGCTTGAACAGGGGCCGCCACACGCCTACGTCCCGCCTATGCAACTGTCTTGAAAGAGACAGTGTAAACTAAGAAAAGATCACCCAGGACGGTGGATCACTCGGCTCGTGGGTCGATGAAGAACGCAGCAAATTGCGCGTCGACATGTGAACTGCAGGACACATGAACATCGACGTTTCGAACGCACATTGCGGTCCATGGATTCCGTTCCCGGGCCACGTCTGGCTGAGGGTCGGCTACGTATACTGAAGCGCGCGGCGTTTGCCCCGCTTCGCAGACCTGGGAGCGTCGCGGCCGCCTGTGGGGCCGGCCGCGCCTCCTTAAACGTGCGATGCGCGCCTGTCGCCTGGCGGTTCGCATACCGGTACTTACTCGGTAGCGTGCACAGCCGGCTGGCGGTGTGGCGTGCGACACCTCGTACAACGACCTCAGAGCAGGCGAGACTACCCGCTGAATTTAAGCATATTACTAAGCGGAGGAAAAGAAACTAACAAGGATTCCCCCAGTAGCGGCGAGCGAACAGGGAAGCGTCCAGCACCGAACCCCGCAGGCTGCCGCCTGTCGTGGCATGTGGTGTTTGGGAGGGTCCACTACCCCGACGCCTCGCGCCGAGCCCAAGTCCAACTTGAATGAGGCCACGGCCCGTAGAGGGTGCCAGGCCCGTAGCGGCCGGTGCGAGCGTCGGCGGGACCTCTCCTTCGAGTCGGGTTGCTTGAGAGTGCAGCTCCAAGTGGGTGGTAAACTCCATCTGAGACTAAATATGACCACGAGACCGATAGCGAACAAGTACCGTGAGGGAAAGTTGAAAAGAACTTTGAAGAGAGAGTTCAAAAGTACGTGAAACCGTTCTGGGGTAAACGTGAGAAGTCCGAAAGGTCGAACGGGTGAGATTCACGCCCATCCGGCCACTGGCCTCCGCCCTCGGCAGATGGGGCCGGCCGCCCGCGCGGAGCAATCCGCGGCGGGGTCGTGTCCGGTTGCCTTTCCACTCGCCGCGGGGTGGGGCCGTTCCGGTGTGCGGTGGGCCGCACTTCTCCCCTAGTAGGACGTCGCGACCCGCTGGGTGCCGGCCTACGGCCCGGGTGCGCAGCCTGTCCTTCCGCGGGCCTCGGTTCGCGTCTGTTGGGCAGAGCCCCGGTGTCCTGGCTGGCTGCCCGGCGGTATATCTGGAGGAGTCGATTCGCCCCTTTGGGCGCTCGGGCTCCCGGCAAGCGCGCGCGGTTCTTCCCGGATGACGGACCTACCTGGCCCGGCCCCGGACCCGCGCCGCTGTTGGCTCGGGATGCTCTCGGGCGGAATAATCGCTCCCGTCAGCGGCGCTTCAGCTTTGGACAATTTCACGACCCGTCTTGAAACACGGACCAAGGAGTCTAACATGTGCGCGAGTCATTGGGCTGTACGAAACCTAAAGGCGTAATGAAAGTGAAGGTCTCGCCTTGCGCGGGCCGAGGGAGGATGGGGCTTCCCCGCCCTTCACGGGGCGGCGGCCTCCGCACTCCCGGGGCGTCTCGTCCTCATTGCGAGGTGAGGCGCACCTAGAGCGTACACGTTGGGACCCGAAAGATGGTGAACTATGCCTGGCCAGGACGAAGTCAGGGGAAACCCTGATGGAGGTCCGTAGCGATTCTGACGTGCAAATCGATCGTCGGAGCTGGGTATAGGGGCGAAAGACTAATCGAACCATCTAGTAGCTGGTTCCCTCCGAAGTTTCCCTCAGGATAGCTGGTGCTCGTACGAGTCTCATCCGGTAAAGCGAATGATTAGAGGCCTTGGGGCCGAAACGACCTCAACCTATTCTCAAACTTTAAATGGGTGAGATCTCCGGCTTGCTTGATATGCTGAAGCCGCGAGCAAACGACTCGGATCGGAGTGCCAAGTGGGCCACTTTTGGTAAGCAGAACTGGCGCTGTGGGATGAACCAAACGCCGAGTTAAGGCGCCCGAATCGACGCTCATGGGAAACCATGAAAGGCGTTG
>NW_025726111.1:17500-20000 GCF_021461395.2 Schistocerca americana
ACCCATATTGTACCTTAACCTAACCCATATTGTACCTTAACCTAACCCATATTGTACCTTAACCTAACCCATATTGTACCTTAACCTAACCCATGTTGCGCCTTAACCTAACCCATGTTGCGCCTTAACCTAACCCATGTTGCGCCTTAACCTAACCCATGTTGCGCCTTAACCTAACCCATGTTGCGCCTTAACCTAACCCATGTTGCGCCTTAACCTAACCCATGTTGCGCCTTAACCTAACCCATGTTGCGCCTTAACCTAACCCATGTTGCGCCTTAACCTAACCCATGTTGCGCCTTAACCTAACCCATGTTGCGCCTTAACCTAACCCATGTTGCGCCTTAACCTAACCTATGTTGCGCCTTAACCTAACCTATGTTGCGCCTTAACCTAACCTATGTTGCGCCTTAACCTAACCTATGTTGCGCCTTAACCTAACCTATGTTGCGCCTTAACCTAACCTATGTTGCGCCTTAACCTAACCTATGTTGCGCCGTAACCTAACCTATGTTGCGCCGTAACCTAACCTATGTTGCGCCGTAACCTAACCTATGTTGCGCCTTAACCTAACCTATGTTGCGCCTTAACCTAACCTATGTTGCGCCTTAACCTAACCTATGTTGCGCCGTAACCTAACCTATGTTGCGCCTTAACCTAACCTATGTTGCGCCTTAACCTAACCTATGTTGCGCCTTAACCTAACCTATGTTGCGCCTTAACCTAACCTATGTTGCGCCTTAACCTAACCTATGTTGCGCCTTAACCTAACCTATGTTGCGCCTTAACCTAACCTATGTTGCGCCTTAACCTAACCTATGTTGCGCCTTAACCTAACCTATGTTGCGCCGTAACCTAACCTATGTTGCGCCGTAACCTAACCTATGTTGCGCCTTAACCTAACCTATGTTGCGCCTTAACCTAACCTATGTTGCGCCGTAACCTAACCTATGTTGCGCCTTAACCTAACCTATGTTGCGCCTTAACCTAACCTATGTTGCGCCTTAACCTAACCTATGTTGCGCCTTAACCTAACCTATGTTGCGCCTTAACCTAACCTATGTTGCGCCTTAACCTAACCTATGTTGCGCCTTAACCCAACACACGTTGGGCCTTAACCCAACACACGTTGGGCCTTAACCCAACACACGTTGGGCCTTAACCCAACACACGTTGGGCCTTAACCCAACACACGTTGGGCCTTAACCCAACACACGTTGGGCCTTAACCCAACACACGTTGGGCCTTAACCCAACACACGTTGGGCCTTAACCCAACACACGTTGGGCCTTAACCCAACACACGTTGGGCCTTAACCCAACACACGTTGGGCCTTAACCCAACACACGTTGGGCCTTAACCCAACACACGTTGGGCCTTAACCCAACACACGTTGGGCCTTAACCCAACACACGTTGGGCCTTAACCCAACACACGTTGGGCCTTAACCCAACACACGTTGGGCCTTAACCCAACACACGTTGGGCCTTAACCTGCTCTGTAATTGTCATACGACGCGTTAAATTAGTGTAGTGTTGCCTAACTGCAACCCCCGCAATATAGTTTGCTACTCGCACTGCCCGGTCCCCAGAGTATCGCTTCATGTTAAACACCTTGCAGCTATACACTGTAATGCGGATGGCGGCAGGACGTACATGCTCAATGCCCTTCGCAGTTGTTCATTGGCATTCGCATGGCGAAGCACAGCCTACGTTGTGGTACGGCTTGTGGCAACTGTCCGCTGATGTTGTACGTCCAAATCACACACTGTACCGCACATTGGTCCTCATGTACTGAATGATACATCGTGGTACATGTGTGACCGTACCACGACTGCGCCAACAACGGCGAACCATACGGTCCAAATATTGTGCACTCAGCTACGTGTCGTCTCCCTATAAGAGCTGGATTGCAGTATGGTATGCCGTGGATGGCGATCAGCATGAGCCGTCTGTTGATGTAGTGGCGCGTGTTGTCAGACGTAGTCGTCTCTTCTCACACACCGTGATAGCATGGTGCACTGCGTTCCACATCTGCGACATGCGACAGAGGCCGGTTGACAGTCGTTCGCGCAATGGACATCGCATACGTACGGGGGCCACCTTCCACGTGTTCGCGAAGCGTGCACATGTTGTTGCGTGTATGTGGGCAGACATAGTGTGTCGTGACACCTGACACAGGCATGCAACAATCGTTGAATTTGCAAATGGCGATGGACGTCTACGTTTGCTGGTGACGTTACGCAAATGAAGAACTGGTAAACCGTTGTGGTGCGGTTGTTCTCGCTAGAGGTGAATCAGTGATGGCGACGATCGGTTGAGCTACCAACCGGTTGTTTCAGCGATACCCACCATGCCCACGAACGTGAATGGCATGTGGGTGTGAAGCGATACGCGGCGGTGGCTGGGTGGGACCGTCCCCGGCCGGTGAGGGGGGGCCTCCCGGCGTGCTGGCCGCGCGGTGCGTGGGCGCACGCGCTACAGCCGGCTGGTGGGGGCGG
>NW_025726111.1:30000-32500 GCF_021461395.2 Schistocerca americana
AACCTAACCCATATTGTACCTTAACCTAACCCATATTGTACCTTAACCTAACCCATATTGTACCTTAACCTAACCCATGTTGCGCCTTAACCTAACCCATGTTGCGCCTTAACCTAACCCATGTTGCGCCTTAACCTAACCCATGTTGCGCCTTAACCTAACCCATGTTGCGCCTTAACCTAACCCATGTTGCGCCTTAACCTAACCCATGTTGCGCCTTAACCTAACCCATGTTGCGCCTTAACCTAACCCATGTTGCGCCTTAACCTAACCCATGTTGCGCCTTAACCTAACCCATGTTGCGCCTTAACCTAACCCATGTTGCGCCTTAACCTAACCCATGTTGCGCCTTAACCTAACCTATGTTGCGCCTTAACCTAACCTATGTTGCGCCTTAACCTAACCTATGTTGCGCCTTAACCTAACCTATGTTGCGCCTTAACCTAACCTATGTTGCGCCTTAACCTAACCTATGTTGCGCCTTAACCTAACCTATGTTGCGCCGTAACCTAACCTATGTTGCGCCATAACCTAACCTATGTTGCGCCTTAACCTAACCTATGTTGCGCCTTAACCTAACCTATGTTGCGCCTTAACCTAACCTATGTTGCGCCGTAACCTAACCTATGTTGCGCCTTAACCTAACCTATGTTGCGCCTTAACCTAACCTATGTTGCGCCTTAACCTAACCTATGTTGCGCCTTAACCTAACCTATGTTGCGCCTTAACCTAACCTATGTTGCGCCTTAACCTAACCTATGTTGCGCCTTAACCTAACCTATGTTGCGCCTTAACCTAACCTATGTTGCGCCTTAACCTAACCTATGTTGCGCCGTAACCTAACCTATGTTGCGCCGTAACCTAACCTATGTTGCGCCTTAACCTAACCTATGTTGCGCCTTAACCTAACCTATGTTGCGCCGTAACCTAACCTATGTTGCGCCTTAACCTAACCTATGTTGCGCCTTAACCTAACCTATGTTGCGCCTTAACCTAACCTATGTTGCGCCTTAACCTAACCTATGTTGCGCCTTAACCTAACCTATGTTGCGCCTTAACCTAACCTATGTTGCGCCTTAACCCAACACACGTTGGGCCTTAACCCAACACACGTTGGGCCTTAACCCAACACACGTTGGGCCTTAACCCAACACACGTTGGGCCTTAACCCAACACACGTTGGGCCTTAACCCAACACACGTTGGGCCTTAACCCAACACACGTTGGGCCTTAACCCAACACACGTTGGGCCTTAACCCAACACACGTTGGGCCTTAACCCAACACACGTTGGGCCTTAACCCAACACACGTTGGGCCTTAACCTGCTCTGTAATTGTCATACGACGCGTTAAATTAGTGTAGTGTTGCCTAACTG
Organism: Schistocerca americana; assembly: GCF_021461395.2. Classification (NCBI taxonomy): domain Eukaryota; kingdom Metazoa; phylum Arthropoda; class Insecta; order Orthoptera; family Acrididae; genus Schistocerca; species Schistocerca americana. The sequence goes on from NW_025726111.1 coordinate 31,377, forward strand.
CAACCCCCGCAATATAGTTTGCTACTCGCACTGCCCGGTCCCCAGAGTATCGCTTCATGTTAAACACCTTGCAGCTATACACTGTAATGCGGATGGCGGCAGGACGTACATGCTCAATGCCCTTCGCAGTTGTTCATTGGCATTCGCATGGCGAAGCACAGCCTACGTTGTGGTACGGCTTGTGGCAACTGTCCGCTGATGTTGTACGTCCAAATCACACACTGTACCGCACATTGGTCCTCATGTACTGAATGATACATCGTGGTACATGTGTGACCGTACCACGACTGCGCCAACAACGGCGAACCATACGGTCCAAATATTGTGCACTCAGCTACGTGTCGTCTCCCTATAAGAGCTGGATTGCAGTATGGTATGCCGTGGATGGCGATCAGCATGAGCCGTCTGTTGATGTAGTGGCGCGTGTTGTCAGACGTAGTCGTCTCTTCTCACACACCGTGATAGCATGGTGCACTGCGTTCCACATCTGCGACATGCGACAGAGGCCGGTTGACAGTCGTTCGCGCAATGGACATCGCATACGTACGGGGGCCACCTTCCACGTGTTCGCGAAGCGTGCACATGTTGTTGCGTGTATGTGGGCAGACATAGTGTGTCGTGACACCTGACACAGGCATGCAACAATCGTTGAATTTGCAAATGGCGATGGACGTCTACGTTTGCTGGTGACGTTACGCAAATGAAGAACTGGTAAACCGTTGTGGTGCGGTTGTTCTCGCTAGAGGTGAATCAGTGATGGCGACGATCGGTTGAGCTACCAACCGGTTGTTTCAGCGATACCCACCATGCCCACGAACGTGAATGGCATGTGGGTGTGAAGCGATACGCGGCGGTGGCTGGGTGGGACCGTCCCCGGCCGGTGAGGGGGGGCCTCCCGGCGTGCTGGCCGCGCGGTGCGTGGGCGCACGCGCTACAGCCGGCTGGTGGGGGCGGCCAGTGGCAGGCGCGCCGGCCGACGGAGGCGGCAGGCGGCGCAGCTGCGCGCCGGCGCACCCTGCACGCGGCGCCGTGCGGCCAAAGTAGGTCCTCGCGGGCCCGGTGCGAAGCGCGGTGGACATCTGCAGTGTGCTGGTCCGATTGAGGACTGTGTGCGCTGAGGATGC
>NW_025726111.1:42500-50000 GCF_021461395.2 Schistocerca americana
CCTAACCCATGTTGCGCCTTAACCTAACCTATGTTGCGCCTTAACCTAACCTATGTTGCGCCTTAACCTAACCTATGTTGCGCCTTAACCTAACCTATGTTGCGCCTTAACCTAACCTATGTTGCGCCTTAACCTAACCTATGTTGCGCCTTAACCTAACCTATGTTGCGCCTTAACCTAACCTATGTTGCGCCGTAACCTAACCTATGTTGCGCCGTAACCTAACCTATGTTGCGCCATAACCTAACCTATGTTGCGCCTTAACCTAACCTATGTTGCGCCTTAACCTAACCTATGTTGCGCCTTAACCTAACCTATGTTGCGCCGTAACCTAACCTATGTTGCGCCTTAACCTAACCTATGTTGCGCCTTAACCTAACCTATGTTGCGCCTTAACCTAACCTATGTTGCGCCTTAACCTAACCTATGTTGCGCCTTAACCTAACCTATGTTGCGCCTTAACCTAACCTATGTTGCGCCTTAACCTAACCTATGTTGCGCCTTAACCTAACCTATGTTGCGCCTTAACCTAACCTATGTTGCGCCGTAACCTAACCTATGTTGCGCCGTAACCTAACCTATGTTGCGCCTTAACCTAACCTATGTTGCGCCTTAACCTAACCTATGTTGCGCCGTAACCTAACCTATGTTGCGCCTTAACCTAACCTATGTTGCGCCTTAACCTAACCTATGTTGCGCCTTAACCTAACCTATGTTGCGCCTTAACCTAACCTATGTTGCGCCTTAACCTAACCTATGTTGCGCCTTAACCCAACACACGTTGGGCCTTAACCCAACACACGTTGGGCCTTAACCCAACACACGTTGGGCCTTAACCCAACACACGTTGGGCCTTAACCCAACACACGTTGGGCCTTAACCCAACACACGTTGGGCCTTAACCCAACACACGTTGGGCCTTAACCCAACACACGTTGGGCCTTAACCCAACACACGTTGGGCCTTAACCCAACACACGTTGGGCCTTAACCCAACACACGTTGGGCCTTAACCCAACACACGTTGGGCCTTAACCCAACACACGTTGGGCCTTAACCCAACACACGTTGGGCCTTAACCCAACACACGTTGGGCCTTAACCCAACACACGTTGGGCCTTAACCCAACACACGTTGGGCCTTAACCTGCTCTGTAATTGTCATACGACGCGTTAAATTAGTGTAGTGTTGCCTAACTGCAACCCCCGCAATATAGTTTGCTACTCGCACTGCCCGGTCCCCAGAGTATCGCTTCATGTTAAACACCTTGCAGCTATACACTGTAATGCGGATGGCGGCAGGACGTACATGCTCAATGCCCTTCGCAGTTGTTCATTGGCATTCGCATGGCGAAGCACAGCCTACGTTGTGGTACGGCTTGTGGCAACTGTCCGCTGATGTTGTACGTCCAAATCACACACTGTACCGCACATTGGTCCTCATGTACTGAATGATACATCGTGGTACATGTGTGACCGTACCACGACTGCGCCAACAACGGCGAACCATACGGTCCAAATATTGTGCACTCAGCTACGTGTCGTCTCCCTATAAGAGCTGGATTGCAGTATGGTATGCCGTGGATGGCGATCAGCATGAGCCGTCTGTTGATGTAGTGGCGCGTGTTGTCAGACGTAGTCGTCTCTTCTCACACACCGTGATAGCATGGTGCACTGCGTTCCACATCTGCGACATGCGACAGAGGCCGGTTGACAGTCGTTCGCGCAATGGACATCGCATACGTACGGGGGCCACCTTCCACGTGTTCGCGAAGCGTGCACATGTTGTTGCGTGTATGTGGGCAGACATAGTGTGTCGTGACACCTGACACAGGCATGCAACAATCGTTGAATTTGCAAATGGCGATGGACGTCTACGTTTGCTGGTGACGTTACGCAAATGAAGAACTGGTAAACCGTTGTGGTGCGGTTGTTCTCGCTAGAGGTGAATCAGTGATGGCGACGATCGGTTGAGCTACCAACCGGTTGTTTCAGCGATACCCACCATGCCCACGAACGTGAATGGCATGTGGGTGTGAAGCGATACGCGGCGGTGGCTGGGTGGGACCGTCCCCGGCCGGTGAGGGGGGGCCTCCCGGCGTGCTGGCCGCGCGGTGCGTGGGCGCACGCGCTACAGCCGGCTGGTGGGGGCGGCCAGTGGCAGGCGCGCCGGCCGACGGAGGCGGCAGGCGGCGCAGCTGCGCGCCGGCGCACCCTGCACGCGGCGCCGTGCGGCCAAAGTAGGTCCTCGCGGGCCCGGTGCGAAGCGCGGTGGACATCTGCAGTGTGCTGGTCCGATTGAGGACTGTGTGCGCTGAGGATGCGCCGCCGCCCGGCGCTCGGCGCCGCGACGCCGTCTGCTGCTCGGTCGCCTCTGCGGTTCTCGCAGGTGGATTGTATCGCAGCTGTGCGGACGTGTTGGCGCGTGCGCTGTGCTGGGAGAGTTCGCTTCGGCACCCAAGTGGGGCTTTTGTCCTTCTGTGGCGCTGGCGTTGGAGCTGCCGGCCACCGTAGGTGGCGCGTGTTGTCTCCCGCCGGCAATGCCACGACAGCACGCTCCCGGGCCTCTGTCGGCAGCGGCAAGCTCAGTTGGGAGCACGGGTGGTCGCACCTAAAGCGTCTACTCGCCAAACTCCGGGCGATTGCGCCTCTCTCGAACCCGACCAAGTACTTAGGACGGCGCTGCGCGCCGCCGGGACCTGAGAGGGTTTCGAGGTGTATTGTGCAGGGGAGCTCAGCCTCCTCCTGTTTGCAGAATAATTGAGCGGACGCTTGCGTGTTCGCGCGGGCCCCCGGGACACACTCCCGGGCGGCCGGCTGCTCAGCTCTAGTTGACGCAGCTCCCTGGTTGATCCTGCCAGTAGTCATATGCTTGTCTCAAAGATTAAGCCATGCATGTCTCAGTACAAGCCGCATTAAGGTGAAACCGCGAATGGCTCATTAAATCAGTTATGGTTCCTTAGATCGTACCCACGTTACTTGGATAACTGTGGTAATTCTAGAGCTAATACATGCAAACAGAGTACCTCGTTGCCACAACTGCGCAGATATTGACCATATACACAAATACTGCACTAGGAAACCGGCTTGCTCCAGGTGTGGTTCTGAAGATCACTTAAGAAAGAACTGTAGTAGAACAAATGTTTGCGTCCCATGTACACGTAGAGGGAAAAAGTCCTGCGGGGCATCTGGCAGAAACTGTCCTACCTATAAAATGTTAGAACAGCGCTTAATAGCCAGAACCGATTATGGCTGACGCTGTAAGTAGAAACAGGACACCTAGGAAAAGAAAATCACCGAGCAAACAAAGAAGAGATGCCGAAAGAGCACGAAAATTCAAACAATTCATAAATCAAACACAGAACATCAAAGAAATAACTATGAGAAGTGTAAGTACACAAACAGAACTAGCAGATGAAGCAGACAAACAAAAAACTCCCACAAAAGACATAACCAGACAGATTGACCCTTGTAATTCTGATCCTCCACATGTCACTTCCACACTCAACCCTGAAGCGGCAAACTTTATTGCCCGATCAGTAACAACGAGGCAACCCCCCACAACAACACTAAGCACCCGCACGCCACCTGAGGACTCAAGACTCCAAGACACAAACACCGCCACCCCTACACAAGACATCACCCCTACAGAAATTCTACAGGATAGCTCTGTTACAAGTACCACACAAATGGAGACAACGACATCAAGACTCACAGGAGTAGACCCTAGGAGAATTTACCCGAACTTAGAATTCGCTATGCAGCTTTCCCGCCTGGAGCAGCCGGCCATCCTCACTACAGCACTTCGGCACGTCGTGCGCGTAGGGCATAAATACGGAAGAAGGGTCACTTTCTCCACAATGGAGGCTGTAGACAGAATACAGCTAAGGTCAATGAACCTCCCCACTGATTTCGGAGCCCTGCGTGACTTACTTATAAAAGTGTTTGCAAGGAGAGGGGAAAAATTCGTGCTAGACGAAATATATGCACAGTCCGTCCTGGCCAATGGCCGGATTGCATCAAACTGGAACAAACCTTGGCCCGAATGTAATTTTCATACATACTTCCCATAATGCAACCAAAAGTCGTAATTGGTCAAATTAACACCCACAATAGCCGCCTTGTCATGCAGGAGCTGCGGAGAATAGTGGAGGAGCTGAGACTGGATGTAATCTGTCTACAGGAGCCATACTCTCGAGCTGGGCAAATCCCCTTCATGTCAGCCTCCTGGCAAGTCATTTCCAACGGGGAAGAACCCCAAGCAATAGTAATCATCACAAACAAAGGACTAAGAGCAACAACAATAACACAGTTGTCAAACAGCCACTGTAACGTGGTGGAATTACAAACGCCTCTCGGCCTGGTCTTCATAGTAAACATGTACTTCCAGTACGGAGGGAATTTTGAGGATCACCTAGATCATCTTGCGGAAACTACCACGTTATTACAAGGCAAAAGAGTCATTATCACGGCAGATATAAATGCGAAATCCCCCCTATGGTTCAGCGGCACCAGAGACGCAAATGGCGGAAAGGCTGAGGAGTTTATCATGGCCCAGCAGCTTGTCGTGGCCAACAAACCAGGAAATCCCCCCACCTATACAGGTGGAGGCGGTTTAGGGACCAACATCGACGTCACCCTGGCCACATCCAACATCAGTAGTAACATACATAATTGGAGAGTTAAGGACCAAGTCACCACAAGTGACCACAATTTAATTGTTTTTCAACTCAGTCAAGAAGAGTGCCGCTGGGACCTGGGGTGGGAAGTACAATACAACTATAATAAAACCAACTGGGAACGTCTGGCTCGAGAGTGTAGTATTCCTCCATTGCCCGAGGGTGACCTGGACGTGGATAGGTACGCCGAGGAACTGGTGGGATCAGTGGTTAGGGCGGTAAAAGCTGCTGTTCCAACTAGGAGAAGGGCCGTAGCGGCCTCTCCATCGCCATGGACTGCTGACCTCGAACGTCTGCGCCAGTCTGTCCGACGGGCGAGGAGGTATTACCAGCGATGTGCCATCTGGCCCGAAAAACAATACTGGTTGCAGCAATACAGAGAAACAAAGGAAGCATTCCAGAAGGAATTAAAACAGGTTAGAATGAGTAGCTGGGAGGATTATGTACTCAGACAACTCGAAACTGACCCGTGGGGAATTCCCTACAAGTTGGTCAGAGAGAAGATAAGGTCCCCGGCAGTCCTCTCCACTCTCAGAGAGGCTGGAAGAACTACAGAGTCCTGGCGAGAGACCGCTGAGGTCCTCCTGAGGACTCTGCTTCCAGATGATGAGGAAGACGGGGAAACAGAGACCCAGCAGCAAATCCGTAGGGCAGACCAGCAGGAGTACACCAACAACACCCGGGTGTACCCTTTTTCTGAAGAAGAAATTGCTGTGAAAATAAAATCGTTAAAAAAGGGGAAAGCACCAGGACCAGATGGTATAGTAGCGGAGGTGATACAGTTCCTCGCCCCGCAGCTAATAGCACCTCTTACAGGGTTATACAATGAATGTCTCAGGGTAGGTAAATTCCCTAAGATATGGAAAAGGGCGAATATGGTTATCATTAAGAAGGGCAAGGACAAAGATCCTATGGAGCCAAAGTCCTATAGACCAATATGTCTCCTAGACATCATGGGGAAACTGTTAGAGAAGCTGTTGGCTGACAGACTGACTGCACACAGAATTTTGTGTGGGATGAGCGATAGGCAATTCGGATTTCGGCCGGGGCGATCGGCGTCTGACGCAATCGCCCTGGCGGCTGAGGTCTGTGGCTCTGCCCCACACAAATACGTGGTTGGCATCATGGTGGACATCAGTGGCGCCTTTGACAACCTGTGGTGGCCCTCGCTCTTCTCCCGCTTGCGTGAGAAGGAGTGCCCAGGGCCCCTCTATGGCTGTCTCAGGAGCTATTGCATGGACAGGGAGGTCTGGTTATCATCGCCTAGCGACAAAATAAGCAAGACCATTACGAAGGGGTGTCCCCAGGGCTCCGTACTGGGGCCACTCTTTTGGGACGTAAATGTAGAGCCATTGTTAGAAAACCTACAACTCTGCGAGGACGTGCTAGACGTGATAGCCTACGCGGACGACCTCCTCCTGTTGGTCGGCGGCCGTAGCCGAGAAGAACTTGAACCAAAAGTAGAAAGGGCAATAAACATACTTGCTGAATGGTGTCAACAAGCCAAAATGAAGGTTGCACCAAATAAGTCAACATACCTTCTTTTAAAAGGCAGCCTAGTTAGGAATCCCACAGTAAGGATTGATGGAATTCCAGTTCTTCGGCGTCGCGAAGCGCGATACCTTGGAGTAATAATTGATGAAAAATGGAATTACACATCTCATATCGAAACCATTACACTACGCGCAATAGAAACCTTAAACAACCTCATCAACATTGGTCATAAAAGATTTCACCTGCCACCTGCTCTTATCAAATTATATCACAATAGCATCCTTTCATCAATAGTAGGTTATGCGTGTGGGGTCTGGGCCCACAGACTCACGAGGGTGATGCCGGCCATGGCCGTGAGAAGAGTGCAAAGAAACATGATAATGCGGTCCGTAGGTGCCTACAGAACGACACCTGGGGGGGCTCTATTGGTGTTAATGGGATTATGCCCGTTAGATATAAAAATAAGGGAACAGGCCGCATGGTACTGGGTGACTAAGGGTAAAACAGATAAGACAAGGGAAATATTAGGGGTCCAGGTAGGAAACAAACCTGCCATAAAGATAAGAGGGGAAGAGTTATGGCAAATATCTTGGGAGAACGAAGAAGCTGGCAGGAGGGTCTTTCAGTTGCTGCCAAACATCAGGGAACGACTTGGGATGACCTACTTCGAGCCAAGCAGGGGACTATTGCACTTTCTCACGGGACATGGACCATATCCGACATACTTATGTCGGTTTGGAAAAAGAGCTACACCAGCGTGTGACTGTGGTGCTCAGGACGGAACACCGGAACACATCATATACAACTGCCCGTTATATGATGATGTGGCGCATGACCTGCGATCGCAATTACCAGATCACGACACTTATGCCCTGATACGACGTGCCGATACCTTTAGTATCCTTAATAAATTGGCAAACGAGGTATCACATAAGGTTTTGCGAGAATTCCTAAGAAATCAAGAAAGATGATATCAACCCTGATTAGACCAAGATGTACTCGCCATACCGCCGGGTGCGGAGCAGGCCAGTCTCCATTGACTGGAATCCGCCGCACTACTGGACCAGGACAGCGAGTGCATCACCCACCAGGCTACGACAATTGCACTCAACTTAGACTTAGAACCATCATTATTAGTAGTAGTAAATTTAGAACACTAACAACACTAACAAATAGGGACTGCAGCGAAAAAACAGACTTGGCCAGCCCAGTGCCAGGGGCACGCTCACATGGGTTTAGCTCAGTGAGCAGGCCTCACAATAGTAGGTTTGTAATACCAACTGGCACACCTGTAATCGCTGCAGAATATAACAGAATAGTAGGATAGTC
>NW_025726111.1:57500-65000 GCF_021461395.2 Schistocerca americana
CAGCCAGCCCAGGAACGGCACCTCCATCTACAGGGATCCGACGGAACTACGCCAACCATGCCGGCAAAACAGTATCGCCATCTATGAAAATACGGCGAAACCACATGCAATACCTCCATCTATGCGAATCTGACAACACTACGTCCGCCATGTCGAGCGCACCGCAAAACATACCGCCATCTGTAGGTCTCCCGCAACATGACCTCCTGCAACGACGATACCGTCATCTATGAGACGCCAAGCCGACTAAGACAGCGATGGGCCCACAGTGCCCTTCTTTCGACCCCACCCCAACGCCAGCGCCTCTGCCGCACGAAGTCGTGGACCGGCAATCACTCCACCTGCACCCGTTCGTGCCCCACCCCAACCGCCCAACTCGCAACTCCAGCGGATGAACGGCGGACTTTGCTCGCACTCGCAATGTGCAATCCACCCCTATAACGTGCGTTTCATGAAGAGTTATGTCCAATATGCGACATTCCCGCTGTCCATATACATGAGCTGCGAGCTGTACCACGTACGAGCTACAGACGCGATCGCGTTGCTCGCTGTACGAATGCAGATGCTCAGCGGCAGCTAGGAGGCGCTCCATCCATGTCGGTACCGGTGAGCGTTGCACTCGCAGTCGCAAAAACGTACGGCAAGTATATTACTCGGAAGAGTCAATGACAGTCCAAGCCCCCCTGCGTGGGAAGAGTCTTCCTAGGCCATGACCCACCGGAAGGGCGCAGCGTCCCCCACCCCAGACATGTGACGTCAGACTATCGGTATTGACGACTAGACTGATTCCTTATAATCATTTGCCATACACCGGTGGAAGCTGCCGAGACGAGTAACTACATAGCGGGCTCGCCGTGTCACTAATGTACAGAGATACAATAGTTTCGACTGGAACCGGATTAAACGTATACACGGCGCTGATTAGTAATAGATAGAGCCATCAGAATACAGATAATGTATAGACCTGTCCGTATACATGCTGAAAGACTCTGCTCACAATCACACGTCAGCCAGACACTCTTATCACGCACTACTCTCTGCCTGTAACAGGCACACAGACAATATGTAAGCACCAGCATGGAACAACACCCAGTGCATCCTCTCTGCCACATTAGACAATCCACACTATCATAACCAGACCGGGAGGTCCACTCGGAAAACAGAATATCCCACCCTTCCGACAACCACCATTGCTCAGCTAAGCCACCAACACCCACACATGTCCCAGACAGGGGTGCACCCAACATCACAATACTGCCTCCTGTCACACCACACAAACAATGGCAGGAATGAAAGACACAGGTCTGCCACAAGCATGGAATCAGAGCGCCGCCTGTTATGAGCCAAAGGTGCACCCTGACGTGGCAAATCAGATGATGCCGCAGTCATTTACTTACGATAATCACAATCAACAAACCGGGCCCCCCCCCCCCAAGTGCCTTAACCTAACCCGTATTGTACCTTAACCTAACCCGTATTGTACCTTAACCTAACCCGTATTGTACCTTAACCTAACCCGTATTGTACCTTAACCTAACCCGTATTGTACCTTAACCTAACCCGTATTGTACCTTAACCTAACCCATATTGTACCTTAACCTAACCCATATTGTACCTTAACCTAACCCATATTGTACCTTAACCTAACCCATATTGTACCTTAACCTAACCCATATTGTACCTTAACCTAACCCATATTGTACCTTAACCTAACCATATTGTACCTTAACCTAACCCATGTTGTACCTTAACCTAACCCATGTTGCGCCTTAACCTAACCCATGTTGCGCCTTAACCTAACCCATGTTGCGCCTTAACCTAACCCATGTTGCGCCTTAACCTAACCCATGTTGCGCCTTAACCTAACCCATGTTGCGCCTTAACCTAACCCATGTTGCGCTTAACCTAACCCATGTTGCGCCTTAACCTAACCCATGTTGCGCCTTAACCTAACCCATGTTGCGCCTTAACCTAACCCATGTTGCGCCTTAACCTAACCCATGTTGGCCTTAACCTAACCTATGTTGCGCCTTAACCTAACCTATGTTGCGCCTTAACCTAACCTATGTTGCGCCTTAACCTAACCTATGTTGCGCCTTAACCTAACCTATGTTGCGCTAAGCTTAACCTAACCTATGTTGCGCCTTAACCTAACCTATGTTGCGCCTTAACCTAACCTATGTTGCGCCGTAACCTAACCTATGTTGCGCCATAACCTAACCTATGTTGCGCCTTAACCTAACCTATGTTGCGCCTTAACCTAACCTATGTTGCGCCTTAACCTAACCTATGTTGCGCCTTAACCCTAACCTATGTTGCGCCTTAACCTAACCTATGTTGCGCCTTAACCTATGCTTGCGCCTTAACCTAACCTATGTTGCGCCTTAACCTAACCTATGTTGCGCCTTAACCTAACCTATGTTGCGCCGTAACCTAACCTATGTTGCGCCGTAACCTAACCTATGTTGCGCTTAACCTAACCTATGTTGCGCCTTAACCTAACCTATGTTGCGCCTTACCTAACTTGTTGCGCCTTAACCTAACCTATGTTGCGCCTTAACCTAACCTATGTTGCGCCTTAACCTAACCTATGTTGCGCCTTAACCTAACCTATGTTGCGCCTTAACCTAACCTATGTTGCGCCTTAACCTAACCTATGTTGCGCCTTAACCAACCTATGTTGCGCCTTAACCCAACACACGTTGGGCCTTAACCCAACACACGTTGGGCCTTAACCCAACACACGTTGGGCCTTAACCCAACACACGTTGGCCTTAACCCAACACACGTTGGGCCTTAACCCAACACACGTTGGGCCTTAACCCAACACACGTTGGGCCTTAACCCAACACACGTTGGGCCTTAACCCAACACACGTTGGGCCTTAACCCAACACACGTTGGGCCTTAACCAACACACGTTGGGCCTTAACCAACACACGTTGGGCCTTAACCCAACACACGTTGGGCCTTAACCCAACACACGTTGGGCCTTAACCCAACACACGTTGGGCCTTAACCCAACACACGTTGGGCCTTAACCCAACACACGTTGGGCCTTAACCACACCGCCTAACCCACCACGTTGGGCCTTAACCCAACACACGTTGGGCCTTAACCTGCTCTGTAATTGTCATACGACGCGTTAAATTAGTGTAGTGTTGCCTAACTGCAACCCCCGCAATATAGTTTGCTACTCGCACTGCCCGGTCCCCAGAGTATCGCTTCATGTTAAACACCTTGCAGCTATACACTGTAATGCGGATGGCGGCAGGACGTACATGCTCAATGCCCTTCGCAGTTGTTCATTGGCATTCGCATGGCGAAGCACAGCCTACGTTGTGGTACGGCTTGTGGCAACTGTCCGCTGATGTTGTACGTCCAAATCACACACTGTACCGCACATTGGTCCTCATGTACTGAATGATACATCGTGGTACATGTGTGACCGTACCACGACTGCGCCAACAACGGCGAACCATACGGTCCAAATATTGTGCACTCAGCTACGTGTCGTCTCCCTATAAGAGCTGGATTGCAGTATGGTATGCCGTGGATGGCGATCAGCATGAGCCGTCTGTTGATGTAGTGGCGCGTGTTGTCAGACGTAGTCGTCTCTTCTCACACACCGTGATAGCATGGTGCACTGCGTTCCACATCTGCGACATGCGACAGAGGCGGTTGACAGTCGTTCGCGCAATGGACATCGCATACGTACGGGGGCCACCTTCCACGTGTTCGCGAAGCGTGCACATGTTGTTGCGTGTATGTGGGCAGACATAGTGTGTCGTGACACCTGACACAGGCATGCAACAATCGTTGAATTTGCAAATGGCGATGGACGTCTACGTTTGCTGGTGACGTTACGCAAATGAAGAACTGGTAAACCGTTGTGGTGCGGTTGTTCTCGCTAGAGGTGAATCAGTGATGGCGACGATCGGTTGAGCTACCAACCGGTTGTTTCAGCGATACCCACCATGCCCACGAACGTGAATGGCATGTGGGTGTGAAGCGATACGCGGCGGTGGCTGGGTGGGACCGTCCCCGGCCGGTGAGGGGGGGCCTCCCGGCGTGCTGGCCGCGCGGTGCGTGGGCGCACGCGCTACAGCCGGCTGGTGGGGGCGGCCAGTGGCAGGCGCGCCGGCCGACGGAGGCGGCAGGCGGCGCAGCTGCGCGCCGGCGCACCCTGCACGCGGCGCCGTGCGGCCAAAGTAGGTCCTCGCGGGCCCGGTGCGAAGCGCGGTGGACATCTGCAGTGTGCTGGTCCGATTGAGGACTGTGTGCGCTGAGGATGCGCCGCCGCCCGGCGCTCGGCGCCGCGACGCCGTCTGCTGCTCGGTCGCCTCTGCGGTTCTCGCAGGTGGATTGTATCGCAGCTGTGCGGACGTGTTGGCGCGTGCGCTGTGCTGGGAGAGTTCGCTTCGGCACCCAAGTGGGGCTTTTGTCCTTCTGTGGCGCTGGCGTTGGAGCTGCCGGCCACCGTAGGTGGCGCGTGTTGTCTCCCGCCGGCAATGCCACGACAGCACGCTCCCGGGCCTCTGTCGGCAGCGGCAAGCTCAGTTGGGAGCACGGGTGGTCGCACCTAAAGCGTCTACTCGCCAAACTCCGGGCGATTGCGCCTCTCTCGAACCCGACCAAGTACTTAGGACGGCGCTGCGCGCCGCCGGGACCTGAGAGGGTTTCGAGGTGTATTGTGCAGGGGAGCTCAGCCTCCTCCTGTTTGCAGAATAATTGAGCGGACGCTTGCGTGTTCGCGCGGGCCCCCGGGACACACTCCCGGGCGGCCGGCTGCTCAGCTCTAGTTGACGCAGCTCCCTGGTTGATCCTGCCAGTAGTCATATGCTTGTCTCAAAGATTAAGCCATGCATGTCTCAGTACAAGCCGCATTAAGGTGAAACCGCGAATGGCTCATTAAATCAGTTATGGTTCCTTAGATCGTACCCACGTTACTTGGATAACTGTGGTAATTCTAGAGCTAATACATGCAAACAGAGTCCCGACCAGAGATGGAAGGGACGCTTTTATTAGATCAAAACCAATCGGTCGGCTCGTCCGGTCCGTTTGCCTTGGTGACTCTGAATAACTTTGGGCTGATCGCACGGTCCTCGTACCGGCGACGCATCTTTCAAATGTCTGCCTTATCAACTGTCGATGGTAGGTTCTGCGCCTACCATGGTTGTAACGGGTAACGGGGAATCAGGGTTCGATTCCGGAGAGGGAGCCTGAGAAACGGCTACCACATCCAAGGAAGGCAGCAGGCGCGCAAATTACCCACTCCCGGCACGGGGAGGTAGTGACGAAAAATAACGATACGGGACTCATCGAGGCCCCGTAATCGGAATGAGTACACTTTAAATCCTTTAACGAGTATCTATTGGAGGGCAAGTCTGGTGCCAGCAGCCGCGGTAATTCCAGCTCCAATAGCGTATATTAAAGTTGTTGCGGTTAAAAAGCTCGTAGTTGGATTTGTGTCCCACGCTGTTGGTTCACCGCCCGTCGGTGTTTAACTGGCATGTATCGTGGGACGTCCTGCCGGTGGGGCGAGCTGAAGGCGTGCGACGCGCTCGTGCGTGCTCGTGCGTCCCGAGGCGGACCCCGTTGCAATCCTACCAGGGTGCTCTTGAGTGAGTGTCTCGGTGGGCCGGCACGTTTACTTTGAACAAATTAGAGTGCTTAAAGCAGGCAAGCCCGCCTGAATACTGTGTGCATGGAATAATGGAATAGGACCTCGGTTCTATTTTGTTGGTTTTCGGAACCCGAGGTAATGATTAATAGGGACAGGCGGGGGCATTCGTATTGCGACGTTAGAGGTGAAATTCTTGGATCGTCGCAAGACGAACAGAAGCGAAAGCATTTGCCAAGTATGTTTTCATTAATCAAGAACGAAAGTTAGAGGTTCGAAGGCGATCAGATACCGCCCTAGTAACCATAAACGATGCCAGCCAGCGATCCGCCGCAGTTCCTCCGATGACTCGGCGGGCAGCCTCCGGGAAACCAAAGCTTTTGGGTTCCGGGGGAAGTATGGTTGCAAAGCTGAAACTTAAAGGAATTGACGGAAGGGCACCACCAGGAGTGGAGCCTGCGGCTTAATTTGACTCAACACGGGAAACCTCACCAGGCCCGGACACCGGAAGGATTGACAGATTGATAGCTCTTTCTTGATTCGGTGGGTGGTGGTGCATGGCCGTTCTTAGTTGGTGGAGCGATTTGTCTGGTTAATTCCGATAACGAACGAGACTCTAGCCTGCTAACTAGTCGCGTGACATCCTTCGTGCTGTCAGCGATTACTTTTCTTCTTAGAGGGACAGGCGGCTTCTAGCCGCACGAGATTGAGCAATAACAGGTCTGTGATGCCCTTAGATGTTCTGGGCCGCACGCGCGCTACACTGAAGGAATCAGCGTGTCTTCCTAGGCCGAAAGGTCGGGGTAACCCGCTGAACCTCCTTCGTGCTAGGGATTGGGGCTTGCAATTGTTCCCCATGAACGAGGAATTCCCAGTAAGCGCGAGTCATAAGCTCGCGTTGATTACGTCCCTGCCCTTTGTACACACCGCCGCTCGCTACTACCGATTGAATGATTTAGTGAGGTCTTCGGACTGGTACGCGGCATTGACTCTGTCGTTGCCGATGCTACCGGAAAGATGACCAAACTTGATCATTTAGAGGAAGTAAAAGTCGTAACAAGGTTTCCGTAGGTGAACCTGCGGAAGGATCATTACCGACTAGACTGCATGTCTTTCGATGTGCGTGTCGTGTCGCGCAACACGCTACCTGTACGGCTCGCAGTAGCCGTGCGCCGCGTGCGGAACCACGCGTGCTTCTCAAAACTAACGCCAATGTTGTGTGGTACGAGCGCTGAAGCGCTGGAGCGGCTGGCCTGCGGCACCTGGCGCCTGGCGCCGGTTTTGAATGACTTTCGCCCGACTGCCTGTCCGCTCCGGTGTGGAGCCGTACGACGCCCATCGGCCGTGAGGCCGTTGGACACAGAACGCTTGAACAGGGGCCGCCACACGCCTACGTCCCGCCTATGCAACTGTCTTGAAAGAGACAGTGTAAACTAAGAAAAGATCACCCAGGACGGTGGATCACTCGGCTCGTGGGTCGATGAAGAACGCAGCAAATTGCGCGTCGACATGTGAACTGCAGGACACATGAACATCGACGTTTCGAACGCACATTGCGGTCCATGGATTCCGTTCCCGGGCCACGTCTGGCTGAGGGTCGGCTACGTATACTGAAGCGCGCGGCGTTTGCCCCGCTTCGCAGACCTGGGAGCGTCGCGGCCGCCTGTGGGGCCGGCCGCGCCTCCTTAAACGTGCGATGCGCGCCCGTCGCCTGGCGGTTCGCATACCGGTACTTACTCGGTAGCGTGCACAGCCGGCTGGCGGTGTGGCGTGCGACACCTCGTACAACGACCTCAGAGCAGGCGAGACTACCCGCTGAATTTAAGCATATTACTAAGCGGAGGAAAAGAAACTAACAAGGATTCCCCCAGTAGCGGC
>NW_025726111.1:70000-75000 GCF_021461395.2 Schistocerca americana
GAGACGCCAAGCCGACTAAGACAGCGATGGGCCCACAGTGCCCTTCTTTCGACCCCACCCCAACGCCAGCGCCTCTGCCGCACGAAGTCGTGGACCGGCAATCACTCCACCTGCACCCGTTCGTGCCCCACCCCAACCGCCCAACTCGCAACTCCAGCGGATGAACGGCGGACTTTGCTCGCACTCGCAATGTGCAATCCACCCCTATAACGTGCGTTTCATGAAGAGTTATGTCCAATATGCGACATTCCCGCTGTCCATATACATGAGCTGCGAGCCGTACCACGTACGAGCTACAGACGCGATCGCGTTGCTCGCTGTACGAATGCAGATGCTCAGCGGCAGCTAGGAGGCGCTCCATCCATGTCGGTACCGGTGAGCGTTGCACTCGCAGTCGCAAAAACGTACGGCAAGTATATTACTCGGAAGAGTCAATGACAGTCCAAGCCCCCCTGCGTGGGAAGAGTCTTCCTAGGCCATGACCCACCGGAAGGGCGCAGCGTCCCCCACCCCAGACATGTGACGTCAGACTATCGGTATTGACGACTAGACTGATTCCTTATAATCATTTGCCATACACCGGTGGAAGCTGCCGAGACGAGTAACTACATAGCGGGCTCGCCGTGTCACTAATGTACAGAGATACAATAGTTTCGACTGGAACCGGATTAAACGTATACACGGCGCTGATTAGTAATAGATAGAGCCATCAGAATACAGATAATGTATAGACCTGTCCGTATACATGCTGAAAGACTCTGCTCACAATCACACGTCAGCCAGACACTCTTATCACGCACTACTCTCTGCCTGTAACAGGCACACAGACAATATGTAAGCACCAGCATGGAACAACACCCAGTGCATCCTCTCTGCCACATTAGACAATCCACACTATCATAACCAGACCGGGAGGTCCACTCGGAAAACAGAATATCCCACCCTTCCGACAACCACCATTGCTCAGCTAAGCCACCAACACCCACACATGTCCCAGACAGGGGTGCACCCAACATCACAATACTGCCTCCTGTCACACCACACAAACAATGGCAGGAATGAAAGACACAGGTCTGCCACAAGCATGGAATCAGAGCGCCGCCTGTTATGAGCCAAAGGTGCACCCTGACGTGGCAAATCAGATGATGCCGCAGTCATTTACTTACGATAATCACAATCAACAAACCGGGCCCCCCCCCCCCCCCAAGTGCCTTAACCTAACCCGTATTGTACCTTAACCTAACCCGTATTGTACCTTAACCTAACCCGTATTGTACCTTAACCTAACCCGTATTGTACCTTAACCTAACCCGTATTGTACCTTAACCTAACCCGTATTGTACCTTAACCTAACCCATATTGTACCTTAACCTAACCCATATTGTACCTTAACCTAACCCATATTGTACCTTAACCTAACCCATATTGTACCTTAACCTAACCCATATTGTACCTTAACCTAACCCATATTGTACCTTAACCTAACCCATATTGTACCTTAACCTAACCCATATTGTACCTTAACCTAACCCATATTGTACCTTAACCTAACCCATGTTGCGCCTTAACCTAACCCATGTTGCGCCTTAACCTAACCCATGTTGCGCCTTAACCTAACCCATGTTGCGCCTTAACCTAACCCATGTTGCGCCTTAACCTAACCCATGTTGCGCCTTAACCTAACCCATGTTGCGCCTTAACCTAACCCATGTTGCGCCTTAACCTAACCCATGTTGCGCCTTAACCTAACCCATGTTGCGCCTTAACCTAACCCATGTTGCGCCTTAACCTAACCCATGTTGCGCCTTAACCTAACCCATGTTGCGCCTTAACCTAACCTATGTTGCGCCTTAACCTAACCTATGTTGCGCCTTAACCTAACCTATGTTGCGCCTTAACCTAACCTATGTTGCGCCTTAACCTAACCTATGTTGCGCCTTAACCTAACCTATGTTGCGCCGTAACCTAACCTATGTTGCGCCGTAACCTAACCTATGTTGCGCCATAACCTAACCTATGTTGCGCCTTAACCTAACCTATGTTGCGCCTTAACCTAACCTATGTTGCGCCTTAACCTAACCTATGTTGCGCCTTAACCTAACCTATGTTGCGCCTTAACCTAACCTATGTTGCGCCGTAACCTAACCTATGTTGCGCCTTAACCTAACCTATGTTGCGCCTTAACCTAACCTATGTTGCGCCTTAACCTAACCTATGTTGCGCCTTAACCTAACCTATGTTGCGCCTTAACCTAACCTATGTTGCGCCTTAACCTAACCTATGTTGCGCCTTAACCTAACCTATGTTGCGCCTTAACCTAACCTATGTTGCGCCGTAACCTAACCTATGTTGCGCCTTAACCTAACCTATGTTGCGCCTTAACCTAACCTATGTTGCGCCGTAACCTAACCTATGTTGCGCCTTAACCTAACCTATGTTGCGCCTTAACCTAACCTATGTTGCGCCTTAACCTAACCTATGTTGCGCCTTAACCTAACCTATGTTGCGCCTTAACCTAACCTATGTTGCGCCTTAACCTAACCTATGTTGCGCCTTAACCCAACACACGTTGGGCCTTAACCCAACACACGTTGGGCCTTAACCCAACACACGTTGGGCCTTAACCCAACACACGTTGGGCCTTAACCCAACACACGTTGGGCCTTAACCCAACACACGTTGGGCCTTAACCCAACACACGTTGGGCCTTAACCCAACACACGTTGGGCCTTAACCCAACACACGTTGGGCCTTAACCCAACACACGTTGGGCCTTAACCCAACACACGTTGGGCCTTAACCCAACACACGTTGGGCCTTAACCCAACACACGTTGGGCCTTAACCCAACACACGTTGGGCCTTAACCCAACACACGTTGGGCCTTAACCCAACACACGTTGGGCCTTAACCCAACACACGTTGGGCCTTAACCCAACACACGTTGGGCCTTAACCCAACACACGTTGGGCCTTAACCCAACACACGTTGGGCCTTAACCCAACACACGTTGGGCCTTAACCCAACACACGTTGGGCCTTAACCCAACACACGTTGGGCCTTAACCCAACACACGTTGGGCCTTAACCCAACACACGTTGGGCCTTAACCCAACACACGTTGGGCCTTAACCCAACACACGTTGGGCCTTAACCCAACACACGTTGGGCCTTAACCTGCTCTGTAATTGTCATACGACGCGTTAAATTAGTGTAGTGTTGCCTAACTGCAACCCCCGCAATATAGTTTGCTACTCGCACTGCCCGGTCCCCAGAGTATCGCTTCATGTTAAACACCTTGCAGCTATACACTGTAATGCGGATGGCGGCAGGACGTACATGCTCAATGCCCTTCGCAGTTGTTCATTGGCATTCGCATGGCGAAGCACAGCCTACGTTGTGGTACGGCTTGTGGCAACTGTCCGCTGATGTTGTACGTCCAAATCACACACTGTACCGCACATTGGTCCTCATGTACTGAATGATACATCGTGGTACATGTGTGACCGTACCACGACTGCGCCAACAACGGCGAACCATACGGTCCAAATATTGTGCACTCAGCTACGTGTCGTCTCCCTATAAGAGCTGGATTGCAGTATGGTATGCCGTGGATGGCGATCAGCATGAGCCGTCTGTTGATGTAGTGGCGCGTGTTGTCAGACGTAGTCGTCTCTTCTCACACACCGTGATAGCATGGTGCACTGCGTTCCACATCTGCGACATGCGACAGAGGCCGGTTGACAGTCGTTCGCGCAATGGACATCGCATACGTACGGGGGCCACCTTCCACGTGTTCGCGAAGCGTGCACATGTTGTTGCGTGTATGTGGGCAGACATAGTGTGTCGTGACACCTGACACAGGCATGCAACAATCGTTGAATTTGCAAATGGCGATGGACGTCTACGTTTGCTGGTGACGTTACGCAAATGAAGAACTGGTAAACCGTTGTGGTGCGGTTGTTCTCGCTAGAGGTGAATCAGTGATGGCGACGATCGGTTGAGCTACCAACCGGTTGTTTCAGCGATACCCACCATGCCCACGAACGTGAATGGCATGTGGGTGTGAAGCGATACGCGGCGGTGGCTGGGTGGGACCGTCCCCGGCCGGTGAGGGGGGGCCTTCCGGCGTGCTGGCCGCGCGGTGCGTGGGCGCACGCGCTACAGCCGGCTGGTGGGGGCGGCCAGTGGCAGGCGCGCCGGCCGACGGAGGCGGCAGGCGGCGCAGCTGCGCGCCGGCGCACCCTGCACGCGGCGCCGTGCGGCCAAAGTAGGTCCTCGCGGGCCCGGTGCGAAGCGCGGTGGACATCTGCAGTGTGCTGGTCCGATTGAGGACTGTGTGCGCTGAGGATGCGCCGCCGCCCGGCGCTCGGCGCCGCGACGCCGTCTGCTGCTCGGTCGCCTCTGCGGTTCTCGCAGGTGGATTGTATCGCAGCTGTGCGGACGTGTTGGCGCGTGCGCTGTGCTGGGAGAGTTCGCTTCGGCACCCAAGTGGGGCTTTTGTCCTTCTGTGGCGCTGGCGTTGGAGCTGCCGGCCACCGTAGGTGGCGCGTGTTGTCTCCCGCCGGCAATGCCACGACAGCACGCTCCCGGGCCTCTGTCGGCAGCGGCAAGCTCAGTTGGGAGCACGGGTGGTCGCACCTAAAGCGTCTACTCGCCAAACTCCGGGCGATTGCGCCTCTCTCGAACCCGACCAAGTACTTAGGACGGCGCTGCGCGCCGCCGGGACCTGAGAGGGTTTCGAGGTGTATTGTGCAGGGGAGCTCAGCCTCCTCCTGTTTGCAGAATAATTGAGCGGACGCTTGCGTGTTCGCGCGGGCCCCCGGGACACACTCCCGGGCGGCCGGCTGCTCAGCTCTAGTTGACGCAGCTCCCTGGTTGATCCTGCCAGTAGTCATATGCTTGTCTCAAAGATTAAGCCATGCATGTCTCAGTACAAGCCGCATTAAGGTGAAACCGCGAATGGCTCATTAAATCAGTTATGGTTCCTTAGATCGTACCC
>NW_025726111.1:80000-82500 GCF_021461395.2 Schistocerca americana
TGCAGGATGCGCGCGCCTGCGCGGCGTTCGCGCCCCGGTGCTTCAACCTGCGTGCAGGATCCGAGCTCGGTCCCGTGCCTTGGCCTCCCACGGATCTTCCTTGCTGCGAGGCCGCGTCCGCCTTAGCGTGCTCCTCCGGGGGCGCGCGGGTGCGCGGATTCTCTTCGGCCGCCATTCAACGATCAACTCAGAACTGGCACGGACTGGGGGAATCCGACTGTCTAATTAAAACAAAGCATTGCGATGGCCCTAGCGGGTGTTGACGCAATGTGATTTCTGCCCAGTGCTCTGAATGTCAACGTGAAGAAATTCAAGCAAGCGCGGGTAAACGGCGGGAGTAACTATGACTCTCTTAAGGTGGCCAAGTGGCGGCGGTGTGGCTGCATCCGGACTTGGCTTCTCGAAGTGCGGTCTTGATGTAGTCGTGCTGCTGCTGCGAGGTGCCTTCCTTGGGTTATAGTTACAGGGAGAGTGATGCGCAATACATGGGCCTAGCCCTCTTAGCCTCTCCTCTCCTGCGGTCTTCTCCCCTTCTCGTGGGCCCGCTGATTTCGCAGAGTGGAAGACCGCACCAGGGGCTTGGGGGGGTTACCAGCCCCCCCTCGCACTATCCC
The DNA here is from genome assembly GCF_021461395.2 of Schistocerca americana. Lineage (NCBI taxonomy): Eukaryota > Metazoa > Arthropoda > Insecta > Orthoptera > Acrididae > Schistocerca > Schistocerca americana. The sequence goes on from NW_025726111.1 coordinate 80,615, forward strand.
TTTTTTAGTTGGGGGCAGTAAGCAGAGAATAAGTGGTGGCCCTTCCGCTGAAGGTGCCACCCCAACTCCCCCAGCACCTAGCCGGCCAACCGGCCGTGCCGAAAATCTTGTAACTTTTGCAGCTATGTATACCTGTAGTGAGTGCCACCGCAGCTTTACAACCAAGAACGGTCTCGGGGTCCATCGCCGCCGCCAACATCTTGCGGCCGCCAACGCGGAGATCGTCACGGAGAGGCATCGCGCGAGGTGGACGGAGGAAGAAGTCCTGTCGCTCGCCAAGGCGGAGGCCGAACTGTTCCTTGAGAGGGACGCCCGGTTCTTCTTCGTCAATCAAGAACTCATCAGGATGTTCCCCGACCGAACGCTCGAGGCAATCAAGTGCCGACGGCGGCAAGCTGCCCACAAGCAGCTTGTCCGCCAATTCATGGAGGCGCTTGAGATCGGTCGGGGGGAAGAGCCGGCGTCCCGCCGGGGAGCAGCGAGCCCGCTGCCTGACGCGGGCGAGGCCGCTGCGCCGCCCGTCGACGCAGCCGAGGACTTCGCGGCCGACACCACCGGGCCGCCGCCGGAGGGGCCGACTGACGCCGCCATCTGGGAGCATCTGGCGGGGCTACCCGCATCCGCCCAGCGTTTCTCTGCCCTGGATCGTGTCATAGGTCTGGGGCGGGGCACGCCGCCCGATGTCATCCTGGGCATGCTCCCGGATGCCCTTGCGTCGGTCGGGTCCAGAGGGGAGAGATCGATCACCAGGACACAGCGGCCGCGCCAACCATCGAAGCGGCCGCCTGCCGCGCCGCCGACGCAGAAGCGCAAGCGGCGCCGCTGGGAGTACGCGAGAACGCAGGATGCCTTCCGACGGTCGCGTGCACGTTGCGTGCGCGGCCTCTTGGATGGCACCCTGCTCCAGCCGCCACCTGCCATCCCTGGTCTGCTGGACTTCTGGGCGGACCTCTTCACCAAGAAGCCCATCTCCACCGCGGGCTTCATTCGTGACCGCCTCCTCCCGCACTCAGAGCCTGTCGCTCTCGAGAGCATATGGGGGCCGGTCACACATGAGGAGGTCGCCGCCGCGTTGCCGCCCAGGGGATCAGCAGCCGGGCCGGACGGCCTTACCCCAGCGGAGTTGCGGCGCCTGCCGCACGAAGTCCTGGTGAAAGTGATGAATCTCTTCCTTCTGGCCCGCGCCCTTCCGGAACGCCTGCTTCGCGCGCGGACGTCCCTTCTCCCGAAAACGGCTGCACCAACATCCCCCGCTGACTTTCGCCCCATTACGGTCTGCTCGGTGTTGGCGCGGACCTTTCACAAGGTTCTCGCGTCACGCCTGATGCGCGCATGTGCTGTGGACGAACGTCAGCGGGCATTCATCCCTCGGGATGGGATGTTGGAAAATACCTTCATCTTGGACACTGCTCTCACCGACGCAGTTCGCTCCTGCCGCTCTGTCTTTGTGGCATCGATCGACGTATCTAAGGCATTCGATTCGGTAGATCATGCTGCCCTTCGCCCCGTGCTGAAGGCGCATGGCCTGCCGGATTGCTTTGTCGAGTATGTCGAGCGGTGCTACGAGGGCAGCACGACAGTGATAGCGGACGGCGCCGGCGTGGGCGTGTCTGTGCAGCCAGCACGGGGCGTTCGCCAGGGCGATCCCCTCTCCCCCCTCCTGTTCAACTTTGCGGTGGACTACGTTTTAGGCCAACTGCCCTCCCACATCGGAGCTCGGATCCTCGGTCGCAGAGTCAACGCTGCGGCCTTTGCAGATGACGTCTTGCTGTTTGCAGCGACCCCGAGGGGCTTGCAGTCCCTCATCGACGCAGCTACCGCAGCCCTCGCCCACCTGGGGCTGCAGATCAACGCCCGGAAGTGTTTCACCCTCGCCTTAGTCGCGT
>NW_025726111.1:87500-92500 GCF_021461395.2 Schistocerca americana
CCCCCCCCAAGTGCCTTAACCTAACCCGTATTGTACCTTAACCTAACCCGTATTGTACCTTAACCTAACCCGTATTGTACCTTAACCTAACCCGTATTGTACCTTAACCTAACCCGTATTGTACCTTAACCTAACCCGTATTGTACCTTAACCTAACCCGTATTGTACCTTAACCTAACCCGTATTGTACCTTAACCTAACCCGTATTGTACCTTAACCTAACCCGTATTGTACCTTAACCTAACCCATATTGTACCTTAACCTAACCCATATTGTACCTTAACCTAACCCATATTGTACCTTAACCTAACCCATATTGTACCTTAACCTAACCCATATTGTACCTTAACCTAACCCATGTTGCGCCTTAACCTAACCCATGTTGCGCCTTAACCTAACCCATGTTGCGCCTTAACCTAACCCATGTTGCGCCTTAACCTAACCCATGTTGCGCCTTAACCTAACCCATGTTGCGCCTTAACCTAACCCATGTTGCGCCTTAACCTAACCCATGTTGCGCCTTAACCTAACCCATGTTGCGCCTTAACCTAACCCATGTTGCGCCTTAACCTAACCCATGTTGCGCCTTAACCTAACCCATGTTGCGCCTTAACCTAACCCATGTTGCGCCTTAACCTAACCCATGTTGCGCCTTAACCTAACCCATGTTGCGCCTTAACCTAACCTATGTTGCGCCTTAACCTAACCTATGTTGCGCCTTAACCTAACCTATGTTGCGCCTTAACCTAACCTATGTTGCGCCGTAACCTAACCTATGTTGCGCCGTAACCTAACCTATGTTGCGCCATAACCTAACCTATGTTGCGCCTTAACCTAACCTATGTTGCGCCTTAACCTAACCTATGTTGCGCCTTAACCTAACCTATGTTGCGCCTTAACCTAACCTATGTTGCGCCTTAACCTAACCTATGTTGCGCCGTAACCTAACCTATGTTGCGCCTTAACCTAACCTATGTTGCGCCTTAACCTAACCTATGTTGCGCCTTAACCTAACCTATGTTGCGCCTTAACCTAACCTATGTTGCGCCTTAACCTAACCTATGTTGCGCCTTAACCTAACCTATGTTGCGCCTTAACCTAACCTATGTTGCGCCTTAACCTAACCTATGTTGCGCCGTAACCTAACCTATGTTGCGCCTTAACCTAACCTATGTTGCGCCTTAACCTAACCTATGTTGCGCCGTAACCTAACCTATGTTGCGCCTTAACCTAACCTATGTTGCGCCTTAACCTAACCTATGTTGCGCCTTAACCTAACCTATGTTGCGCCTTAACCTAACCTATGTTGCGCCTTAACCTAACCTATGTTGCGCCTTAACCTAACCTAAGTTGCGCCTTAACCCAACACACGTTGGGCCTTAACCCAACACACGTTGGGCCTTAACCCAACACACGTTGGGCCTTAACCCAACACACGTTGGGCCTTAACCCAACACACGTTGGGCCTTAACCCAACACACGTTGGGCCTTAACCCAACACACGTTGGGCCTTAACCCAACACACGTTGGGCCTTAACCCAACACACGTTGGGCCTTAACCCAACACACGTTGGGCCTTAACCCAACACACGTTGGGCCTTAACCCAACACACGTTGGGCCTTAACCCAACACACGTTGGGCCTTAACCCAACACACGTTGGGCCTTAACCCAACACACGTTGGGCCTTAACCCAACACACGTTGGGCCTTAACCCAACACACGTTGGGCCTTAACCCAACACACGTTGGGCCTTAACCCAACACACGTTGGGCCTTAACCCAACACACGTTGGGCCTTAACCCAACACACGTTGGGCCTTAACCCAACACACGTTGGGCCTTAACCCAACACACGTTGGGCCTTAACCCAACACACGTTGGGCCTTAACCCAACACACGTTGGGCCTTAACCTGCTCTGTAATTGTCATACGACGCGTTAAATTAGTGTAGTGTTGCCTAACTGCAACCCCCGCAATATAGTTTGCTACTCGCACTGCCCGGTCCCCAGAGTATCGCTTCATGTTAAACACCTTGCAGCTATACACTGTAATGCGGATGGCGGCAGGACGTACATGCTCAATGCCCTTCGCAGTTGTTCATTGGCATTCGCATGGCGAAGCACAGCCTACGTTGTGGTACGGCTTGTGGCAACTGTCCGCTGATGTTGTACGTCCAAATCACACACTGTACCGCACATTGGTCCTCATGTACTGAATGATACATCGTGGTACATGTGTGACCGTACCACGACTGCGCCAACAACGGCGAACCATACGGTCCAAATATTGTGCACTCAGCTACGTGTCGTCTCCCTATAAGAGCTGGATTGCAGTATGGTATGCCGTGGATGGCGATCAGCATGAGCCGTCTGTTGATGTAGTGGCGCGTGTTGTCAGACGTAGTCGTCTCTTCTCACACACCGTGATAGCATGGTGCACTGCGTTCCACATCTGCGACATGCGACAGAGGCCGGTTGACAGTCGTTCGCGCAATGGACATCGCATACGTACGGGGGCCACCTTCCACGTGTTCGCGAAGCGTGCACATGTTGTTGCGTGTATGTGGGCAGACATAGTGTGTCGTGACACCTGACACAGGCATGCAACAATCGTTGAATTTGCAAATGGCGATGGACGTCTACGTTTGCTGGTGACGTTACGCAAATGAAGAACTGGTAAACCGTTGTGGTGCGGTTGTTCTCGCTAGAGGTGAATCAGTGATGGCGACGATCGGTTGAGCTACCAACCGGTTGTTTCAGCGATACCCACCATGCCCACGAACGTGAATGGCATGTGGGTGTGAAGCGATACGCGGCGGTGGCTGGGTGGGACCGTCCCCGGCCGGTGAGGGGGGGCCTTCCGGCGTGCTGGCCGCGCGGTGCGTGGGCGCACGCGCTACAGCCGGCTGGTGGGGGCGGCCAGTGGCAGGCGCGCCGGCCGACGGAGGCGGCAGGCGGCGCAGCTGCGCGCCGGCGCACCCTGCACGCGGCGCCGTGCGGCCAAAGTAGGTCCTCGCGGGCCCGGTGCGAAGCGCGGTGGACATCTGCAGTGTGCTGGTCCGATTGAGGACTGTGTGCGCTGAGGATGCGCCGCCGCCCGGCGCTCGGCGCCGCGACGCCGTCTGCTGCTCGGTCGCCTCTGCGGTTCTCGCAGGTGGATTGTATCGCAGCTGTGCGGACGTGTTGGCGCGTGCGCTGTGCTGGGAGAGTTCGCTTCGGCACCCAAGTGGGGCTTTTGTCCTTCTGTGGCGCTGGCGTTGGAGCTGCCGGCCACCGTAGGTGGCGCGTGTTGTCTCCCGCCGGCAATGCCACGACAGCACGCTCCCGGGCCTCTGTCGGCAGCGGCAAGCTCAGTTGGGAGCACGGGTGGTCGCACCTAAAGCGTCTACTCGCCAAACTCCGGGCGATTGCGCCTCTCTCGAACCCGACCAAGTACTTAGGACGGCGCTGCGCGCCGCCGGGACCTGAGAGGGTTTCGAGGTGTATTGTGCAGGGGAGCTCAGCCTCCTCCTGTTTGCAGAATAATTGAGCGGACGCTTGCGTGTTCGCGCGGGCCCCCGGGACACACTCCCGGGCGGCCGGCTGCTCAGCTCTAGTTGACGCAGCTCCCTGGTTGATCCTGCCAGTAGTCATATGCTTGTCTCAAAGATTAAGCCATGCATGTCTCAGTACAAGCCGCATTAAGGTGAAACCGCGAATGGCTCATTAAATCAGTTATGGTTCCTTAGATCGTACCCACGTTACTTGGATAACTGTGGTAATTCTAGAGCTAATACATGCAAACAGAGTCCCGACCAGAGATGGAAGGGACGCTTTTATTAGATCAAAACCAATCGGTCGGCTCGTCCGGTCCGTTTGCCTTGGTGACTCTGAATAACTTTGGGCTGATCGCACGGTCCTCGTACCGGCGACGCATCTTTCAAATGTCTGCCTTATCAACTGTCGATGGTAGGTTCTGCGCCTACCATGGTTGTAACGGGTAACGGGGAATCAGGGTTCGATTCCGGAGAGGGAGCCTGAGAAACGGCTACCACATCCAAGGAAGGCAGCAGGCGCGCAAATTACCCACTCCCGGCACGGGGAGGTAGTGACGAAAAATAACGATACGGGACTCATCCGAGGCCCCGTAATCGGAATGAGTACACTTTAAATCCTTTAACGAGTATCTATTGGAGGGCAAGTCTGGTGCCAGCAGCCGCGGTAATTCCAGCTCCAATAGCGTATATTAAAGTTGTTGCGGTTAAAAAGCTCGTAGTTGGATTTGTGTCCCACGCTGTTGGTTCACCGCCCGTCGGTGTTTAACTGGCATGTATCGTGGGACGTCCTGCCGGTGGGGCGAGCTGAAGGCGTGCGACGCGCCTCGTGCGTGCTCGTGCGTCCCGAGGCGGACCCCGTTGCAATCCTACCAGGGTGCTCTTGAGTGAGTGTCTCGGTGGGCCGGCACGTTTACTTTGAACAAATTAGAGTGCTTAAAGCAGGCAAGCCCGCCTGAATACTGTGTGCATGGAATAATGGAATAGGACCTCGGTTCTATTTTGTTGGTTTTCGGAACCCGAGGTAATGATTAATAGGGACAGGCGGGGGCATTCGTATTGCGACGTTAGAGGTGAAATTCTTGGATCGTCGCAAGACGAACAGAAGCGAAAGCATTTGCCAAGTATGTTTTCATTAATCAAGAACGAAAGTTAGAGGTTCGAAGGCGATCAGATACCGCCCTAGTTCTAACCATAAACGATGCCAGCCAGCGATCCGCCGCAGTTCCTCCGATGACTCGGCGGGCAGCCTCCGGGAAACCAAAGCTTTTGGGTTCCGGGGGAAGTATGGTTGCAAAGCTGAAACTTAAAGGAATTGACGGAAGGGCACCACCAGGAGTGGAGCCTGCGGCTTAATTTGACTCAACACGGGAAACCTCACCAGGCCCGGACACCGGAAGGATTGACAGATTGATAGCTCTTTCTTGATTCGGTGGGTGGTGGTGCATGGCCGTTCTTAGTTGGTGG
>NW_025726111.1:100000-105000 GCF_021461395.2 Schistocerca americana
CCCCCCCCCCAAGTGCCTTAACCTAACCCGTATTGTACCTTAACCTAACCCGTATTGTACCTTAACCTAACCCGTATTGTACCTTAACCTAACCCGTATTGTACCTTAACCTAACCCGTATTGTACCTTAACCTAACCCGTATTGTACCTTAACCTAACCCATATTGTACCTTAACCTAACCCATATTGTACCTTAACCTAACCCATATTGTACCTTAACCTAACCCATATTGTACCTTAACCTAACCCATATTGTACCTTAACCTAACCCATATTGTACCTTAACCTAACCCATATTGTACCTTAACCTAACCCATGTTGCGCCTTAACCTAACCCATGTTGCGCCTTAACCTAACCCATGTTGCGCCTTAACCTAACCCATGTTGCGCCTTAACCTAACCCATGTTGCGCCTTAACCTAACCCATGTTGCGCCTTAACCTAACCCATGTTGCGCCTTAACCTAACCCATGTTGCGCCTTAACCTAACCCATGTTGCGCCTTAACCTAACCCATGTTGCGCCTTAACCTAACCCATGTTGCGCCTTAACCTAACCCATGTTGCGCCTTAACCTAACCCATGTTGCGCCTTAACCTAACCTATGTTGCGCCTTAACCTAACCTATGTTGCGCCTTAACCTAACCTATGTTGCGCCTTAACCTAACCTATGTTGCGCCTTAACCTAACCTATGTTGCGCCGTAACCTAACCTATGTTGCGCCGTAACCTAACCTATGTTGCGCCATAACCTAACCTATGTTGCGCCTTAACCTAACCTATGTTGCGCCTTAACCTAACCTATGTTGCGCCTTAACCTAACCTATGTTGCGCCTTAACCTAACCTATGTTGCGCCTTAACCTAACCTATGTTGCGCCGTAACCTAACCTATGTTGCGCCTTAACCTAACCTATGTTGCGCCTTAACCTAACCTATGTTGCGCCTTAACCTAACCTATGTTGCGCCTTAACCTAACCTATGTTGCGCCTTAACCTAACCTATGTTGCGCCTTAACCTAACCTATGTTGCGCCTTAACCTAACCTATGTTGCGCCTTAACCTAACCTATGTTGCGCCGTAACCTAACCTATGTTGCGCCTTAACCTAACCTATGTTGCGCCTTAACCTAACCTATGTTGCGCCGTAACCTAACCTATGTTGCGCCTTAACCTAACCTATGTTGCGCCTTAACCTAACCTATGTTGCGCCTTAACCTAACCTATGTTGCGCCTTAACCTAACCTATGTTGCGCCTTAACCTAACCTATGTTGCGCCTTAACCTAACACACGTTGGGCCTTAACCCAACACACGTTGGGCCTTAACCCAACACACGTTGGGCCTTAACCCAACACACGTTGGGCCTTAACCCAACACACGTTGGGCCTTAACCCAACACACGTTGGGCCTTAACCCAACACACGTTGGGCCTTAACCCAACACACGTTGGGCCTTAACCCAACACACGTTGGGCCTTAACCCAACACACGTTGGGCCTTAACCCAACACACGTTGGGCCTTAACCCAACACACGTTGGGCCTTAACCCAACACACGTTGGGCCTTAACCCAACACACGTTGGGCCTTAACCCAACACACGTTGGGCCTTAACCCAACACACGTTGGGCCTTAACCCAACACACGTTGGGCCTTAACCCAACACACGTTGGGCCTTAACCCAACACACGTTGGGCCTTAACCCAACACACGTTGGGCCTTAACCCAACACACGTTGGGCCTTAACCCAACACACGTTGGGCCTTAACCCAACACACGTTGGGCCTTAACCCAACACACGTTGGGCCTTAACCTGCTCTGTAATTGTCATACGACGCGTTAAATTAGTGTAGTGTTGCCTAACTGCAACCCCCGCAATATAGTTTGCTACTCGCACTGCCCGGTCCCCAGAGTATCGCTTCATGTTAAACACCTTGCAGCTATACACTGTAATGCGGATGGCGGCAGGACGTACATGCTCAATGCCCTTCGCAGTTGTTCATTGGCATTCGCATGGCGAAGCACAGCCTACGTTGTGGTACGGCTTGTGGCAACTGTCCGCTGATGTTGTACGTCCAAATCACACACTGTACCGCACATTGGTCCTCATGTACTGAATGATACATCGTGGTACATGTGTGACCGTACCACGACTGCGCCAACAACGGCGAACCATACGGTCCAAATATTGTGCACTCAGCTACGTGTCGTCTCCCTATAAGAGCTGGATTGCAGTATGGTATGCCGTGGATGGCGATCAGCATGAGCCGTCTGTTGATGTAGTGGCGCGTGTTGTCAGACGTAGTCGTCTCTTCTCACACACCGTGATAGCATGGTGCACTGCGTTCCACATCTGCGACATGCGACAGAGGCCGGTTGACAGTCGTTCGCGCAATGGACATCGCATACGTACGGGGGCCACCTTCCACGTGTTCGCGAAGCGTGCACATGTTGTTGCGTGTATGTGGGCAGACATAGTGTGTCGTGACACCTGACACAGGCATGCAACAATCGTTGAATTTGCAAATGGCGATGGACGTCTACGTTTGCTGGTGACGTTACGCAAATGAAGAACTGGTAAACCGTTGTGGTGCGGTTGTTCTCGCTAGAGGTGAATCAGTGATGGCGACGATCGGTTGAGCTACCAACCGGTTGTTTCAGCGATACCCACCATGCCCACGAACGTGAATGGCATGTGGGTGTGAAGCGATACGCGGCGGTGGCTGGGTGGGACCGTCCCCGGCCGGTGAGGGGGGGCCTTCCGGCGTGCTGGCCGCGCGGTGCGTGGGCGCACGCGCTACAGCCGGCTGGTGGGGGCGGCCAGTGGCAGGCGCGCCGGCCGACGGAGGCGGCAGGCGGCGCAGCTGCGCGCCGGCGCACCCTGCACGCGGCGCCGTGCGGCCAAAGTAGGTCCTCGCGGGCCCGGTGCGAAGCGCGGTGGACATCTGCAGTGTGCTGGTCCGATTGAGGACTGTGTGCGCTGAGGATGCGCCGCCGCCCGGCGCTCGGCGCCGCGACGCCGTCTGCTGCTCGGTCGCCTCTGCGGTTCTCGCAGGTGGATTGTATCGCAGCTGTGCGGACGTGTTGGCGCGTGCGCTGTGCTGGGAGAGTTCGCTTCGGCACCCAAGTGGGGCTTTTGTCCTTCTGTGGCGCTGGCGTTGGAGCTGCCGGCCACCGTAGGTGGCGCGTGTTGTCTCCCGCCGGCAATGCCACGACAGCACGCTCCCGGGCCTCTGTCGGCAGCGGCAAGCTCAGTTGGGAGCACGGGTGGTCGCACCTAAAGCGTCTACTCGCCAAACTCCGGGCGATTGCGCCTCTCTCGAACCCGACCAAGTACTTAGGACGGCGCTGCGCGCCGCCGGGACCTGAGAGGGTTTCGAGGTGTATTGTGCAGGGGAGCTCAGCCTCCTCCTGTTTGCAGAATAATTGAGCGGACGCTTGCGTGTTCGCGCGGGCCCCCGGGACACACTCCCGGGCGGCCGGCTGCTCAGCTCTAGTTGACGCAGCTCCCTGGTTGATCCTGCCAGTAGTCATATGCTTGTCTCAAAGATTAAGCCATGCATGTCTCAGTACAAGCCGCATTAAGGTGAAACCGCGAATGGCTCATTAAATCAGTTATGGTTCCTTAGATCGTACCCACGTTACTTGGATAACTGTGGTAATTCTAGAGCTAATACATGCAAACAGAGTCCCGACCAGAGATGGAAGGGACGCTTTTATTAGATCAAAACCAATCGGTCGGCTCGTCCGGTCCGTTTGCCTTGGTGACTCTGAATAACTTTGGGCTGATCGCACGGTCCTCGTACCGGCGACGCATCTTTCAAATGTCTGCCTTATCAACTGTCGATGGTAGGTTCTGCGCCTACCATGGTTGTAACGGGTAACGGGGAATCAGGGTTCGATTCCGGAGAGGGAGCCTGAGAAACGGCTACCACATCCAAGGAAGGCAGCAGGCGCGCAAATTACCCACTCCCGGCACGGGGAGGTAGTGACGAAAAATAACGATACGGGACTCATCCGAGGCCCCGTAATCGGAATGAGTACACTTTAAATCCTTTAACGAGTATCTATTGGAGGGCAAGTCTGGTGCCAGCAGCCGCGGTAATTCCAGCTCCAATAGCGTATATTAAAGTTGTTGCGGTTAAAAAGCTCGTAGTTGGATTTGTGTCCCACGCTGTTGGTTCACCGCCCGTCGGTGTTTAACTGGCATGTATCGTGGGACGTCCTGCCGGTGGGGCGAGCTGAAGGCGTGCGACGCGCCTCGTGCGTGCTCGTGCGTCCCGAGGCGGACCCCGTTGCAATCCTACCAGGGTGCTCTTGAGTGAGTGTCTCGGTGGGCCGGCACGTTTACTTTGAACAAATTAGAGTGCTTAAAGCAGGCAAGCCCGCCTGAATACTGTGTGCATGGAATAATGGAATAGGACCTCGGTTCTATTTTGTTGGTTTTCGGAACCCGAGGTAATGATTAATAGGGACAGGCGGGGGCATTCGTATTGCGACGTTAGAGGTGAAATTCTTGGATCGTCGCAAGACGAACAGAAGCGAAAGCATTTGCCAAGTATGTTTTCATTAATCAAGAACGAAAGTTAGAGGTTCGAAGGCGATCAGATACCGCCCTAGTTCTAACCATAAACGATGCCAGCCAGCGATCCGCCGCAGTTCCTCCGATGACTCGGCGGGCAGCCTCCGGGAAACCAAAGCTTTTGGGTTCCGGGGGAAGTATGGTTGCAAAGCTGAAACTTAAAGGAATTGACGGAAGGGCACCACCAGGAGTGGAGCCTGCGGCTTAATTTGACTCAACACGGGAAACCTCACCAGGCCCGGACACCGGAAGGATTGACAGATTGATAGCTCTTTCTTGATTCGGTGGGTGGTGGTGCATGGCCGTTCTTAGTTGGTGGAGCGATTTGTCTGGTTAATTCCGATAACGAACGAGACTCTAGCCTGCTAACTAGTCGCGTGACATCCTTCGTGCTGTCAGCGATTACTTTTCTTCTTAGAGGGACAGG
>NW_025726111.1:112500-122500 GCF_021461395.2 Schistocerca americana
TAACCCGTATTGTACCTTAACCTAACCCGTATTGTACCTTAACCTAACCCGTATTGTACCTTAACCTAACCCATATTGTACCTTAACCTAACCCATATTGTACCTTAACCTAACCCATATTGTACCTTAACCTAACCCATATTGTACCTTAACCTAACCCATATTGTACCTTAACCTAACCCATATTGTACCTTAACCTAACCCATATTGTACCTTAACCTAACCCATATTGTACCTTAACCTAACCCATATTGTACCTTAACCTAACCCATGTTGCGCCTTAACCTAACCCATGTTGCGCCTTAACCTAACCCATGTTGCGCCTTAACCTAACCCATGTTGCGCCTTAACCTAACCCATGTTGCGCCTTAACCTAACCCATGTTGCGCCTTAACCTAACCCATGTTGCGCCTTAACCTAACCCATGTTGCGCCTTAACCTAACCCATGTTGCGCCTTAACCTAACCCATGTTGCGCCTTAACCTAACCCATGTTGCGCCTTAACCTAACCCATGTTGCGCCTTAACCTAACCCATGTTGCGCCTTAACCTAACCTATGTTGCGCCTTAACCTAACCTATGTTGCGCCTTAACCTAACCTATGTTGCGCCTTAACCTAACCTATGTTGCGCCTTAACCTAACCTATGTTGCGCCTTAACCTAACCTATGTTGCGCCGTAACCTAACCTATGTTGCGCCGTAACCTAACCTATGTTGCGCCATAACCTAACCTATGTTGCGCCTTAACCTAACCTATGTTGCGCCTTAACCTAACCTATGTTGCGCCTTAACCTAACCTATGTTGCGCCTTAACCTAACCTATGTTGCGCCTTAACCTAACCTATGTTGCGCCGTAACCTAACCTATGTTGCGCCTTAACCTAACCTATGTTGCGCCTTAACCTAACCTATGTTGCGCCTTAACCTAACCTATGTTGCGCCTTAACCTAACCTATGTTGCGCCTTAACCTAACCTATGTTGCGCCTTAACCTAACCTATGTTGCGCCTTAACCTAACCTATGTTGCGCCGTAACCTAACCTATGTTGCGCCTTAACCTAACCTATGTTGCGCCTTAACCTAACCTATGTTGCGCCGTAACCTAACCTATGTTGCGCCTTAACCTAACCTATGTTGCGCCTTAACCTAACCTATGTTGCGCCTTAACCTAACCTATGTTGCGCCTTAACCTAACCTATGTTGCGCCTTAACCTAACCTATGTTGCGCCTTAACCTAACCTATGTTGCGCCTTAACCCAACACACGTTGGGCCTTAACCCAACACACGTTGGGCCTTAACCCAACACACGTTGGGCCTTAACCCAACACACGTTGGGCCTTAACCCAACACACGTTGGGCCTTAACCCAACACACGTTGGGCCTTAACCCAACACACGTTGGGCCTTAACCCAACACACGTTGGGCCTTAACCCAACACACGTTGGGCCTTAACCCAACACACGTTGGGCCTTAACCCAACACACGTTGGGCCTTAACCCAACACACGTTGGGCCTTAACCCAACACACGTTGGGCCTTAACCCAACACACGTTGGGCCTTAACCCAACACACGTTGGGCCTTAACCCAACACACGTTGGGCCTTAACCCAACACACGTTGGGCCTTAACCCAACACACGTTGGGCCTTAACCCAACACACGTTGGGCCTTAACCCAACACACGTTGGGCCTTAACCCAACACACGTTGGGCCTTAACCCAACACACGTTGGGCCTTAACCTGCTCTGTAATTGTCATACGACGCGTTAAATTAGTGTAGTGTTGCCTAACTGCAACCCCCGCAATATAGTTTGCTACTCGCACTGCCCGGTCCCCAGAGTATCGCTTCATGTTAAACACCTTGCAGCTATACACTGTAATGCGGATGGCGGCAGGACGTACATGCTCAATGCCCTTCGCAGTTGTTCATTGGCATTCGCATGGCGAAGCACAGCCTACGTTGTGGTACGGCTTGTGGCAACTGTCCGCTGATGTTGTACGTCCAAATCACACACTGTACCGCACATTGGTCCTCATGTACTGAATGATACATCGTGGTACATGTGTGACCGTACCACGACTGCGCCAACAACGGCGAACCATACGGTCCAAATATTGTGCACTCAGCTACGTGTCGTCTCCCTATAAGAGCTGGATTGCAGTATGGTATGCCGTGGATGGCGATCAGCATGAGCCGTCTGTTGATGTAGTGGCGCGTGTTGTCAGACGTAGTCGTCTCTTCTCACACACCGTGATAGCATGGTGCACTGCGTTCCACATCTGCGACATGCGACAGAGGCCGGTTGACAGTCGTTCGCGCAATGGACATCGCATACGTACGGGGGCCACCTTCCACGTGTTCGCGAAGCGTGCACATGTTGTTGCGTGTATGTGGGCAGACATAGTGTGTCGTGACACCTGACACAGGCATGCAACAATCGTTGAATTTGCAAATGGCGATGGACGTCTACGTTTGCTGGTGACGTTACGCAAATGAAGAACTGGTAAACCGTTGTGGTGCGGTTGTTCTCGCTAGAGGTGAATCAGTGATGGCGACGATCGGTTGAGCTACCAACCGGTTGTTTCAGCGATACCCACCATGCCCACGAACGTGAATGGCATGTGGGTGTGAAGCGATACGCGGCGGTGGCTGGGTGGGACCGTCCCCGGCCGGTGAGGGGGGGCCTTCCGGCGTGCTGGCCGCGCGGTGCGTGGGCGCACGCGCTACAGCCGGCTGGTGGGGGCGGCCAGTGGCAGGCGCGCCGGCCGACGGAGGCGGCAGGCGGCGCAGCTGCGCGCCGGCGCACCCTGCACGCGGCGCCGTGCGGCCAAAGTAGGTCCTCGCGGGCCCGGTGCGAAGCGCGGTGGACATCTGCAGTGTGCTGGTCCGATTGAGGACTGTGTGCGCTGAGGATGCGCCGCCGCCCGGCGCTCGGCGCCGCGACGCCGTCTGCTGCTCGGTCGCCTCTGCGGTTCTCGCAGGTGGATTGTATCGCAGCTGTGCGGACGTGTTGGCGCGTGCGCTGTGCTGGGAGAGTTCGCTTCGGCACCCAAGTGGGGCTTTTGTCCTTCTGTGGCGCTGGCGTTGGAGCTGCCGGCCACCGTAGGTGGCGCGTGTTGTCTCCCGCCGGCAATGCCACGACAGCACGCTCCCGGGCCTCTGTCGGCAGCGGCAAGCTCAGTTGGGAGCACGGGTGGTCGCACCTAAAGCGTCTACTCGCCAAACTCCGGGCGATTGCGCCTCTCTCGAACCCGACCAAGTACTTAGGACGGCGCTGCGCGCCGCCGGGACCTGAGAGGGTTTCGAGGTGTATTGTGCAGGGGAGCTCAGCCTCCTCCTGTTTGCAGAATAATTGAGCGGACGCTTGCGTGTTCGCGCGGGCCCCCGGGACACACTCCCGGGCGGCCGGCTGCTCAGCTCTAGTTGACGCAGCTCCCTGGTTGATCCTGCCAGTAGTCATATGCTTGTCTCAAAGATTAAGCCATGCATGTCTCAGTACAAGCCGCATTAAGGTGAAACCGCGAATGGCTCATTAAATCAGTTATGGTTCCTTAGATCGTACCCAC
The DNA here is from genome assembly GCF_021461395.2 of Schistocerca americana. Classification (NCBI taxonomy): domain Eukaryota; kingdom Metazoa; phylum Arthropoda; class Insecta; order Orthoptera; family Acrididae; genus Schistocerca; species Schistocerca americana. The sequence goes on from NW_025726111.1 coordinate 116,065, forward strand.
GTTACTTGGATAACTGTGGTAATTCTAGAGCTAATACATGCAAACAGAGTCCCGGTCTGGCGTGAGGTCAGTCGCTTGACGGCGCGTTTCGGCGCGGGCCCGCCCGTTGCCGGCGCGCCGTAAGGCACGGAGGCTCGCACTGGGGCGTATCGCTTTCCAGTCGGGCGTGCCGCGGCAGTCCTCACTCGGGGAAGTGAAGCGTCTCTTACAGCCTCTCCTTCCCAAGTGGCTCTTTCCGCCTTCCCGTGGTGCCAGACGTCAAGCTCGGCATTCTGCCTTGCGTCAAAAGGGAGAGCTGCGACCCAACCCGATGCGAAAGCGAAGGGTGCGTGGCACAGGGGGAGCTGTGTCGAGGGACCGAACACCAGTCCCTTTCTGTTCGCAGGGCACAGACCAGCAGGTGCTCTGCATGCCGGCGACCTCGTTTGTCGGCGTGGGATCGCGGCGCGAGTCGGCAAGGGTGCTTCGCCGCGCCCCTGGGTAACCGGGGCGTGTTCTGCCAAACCCAGGAGGTGGTGACATCGCCTGGGCTAGGTTAGATGGGCCCAGACCGCCGAACGACTGGGGGACCGACCCACCACCTGAGTAGGAGTGGGTCCTTGGCCTTCAGGTGGAAACTCGGGTTAGTAGGCGGCGAAGGGCGAGGGGTGCATCCGCCTCTCCGGAGTGCGGGGTGCACTTGCCGAGGAGCGTCGAGTGAAATCGTCGACGACGAGGCCTTCGACGGGGACCAGTGCGTTGGCAACGGCGCGCTGAACCCTGCAGCTCTGGAGTGCCCTTGACCTAGGGGCGAGGTCGGTGGGCGAGCTGCAAGAGTCCCCCCCCATGCCAGAGGAGCCGGTCCGGGGCAAGAGACGGGCTCCCAATCCTTTTTTCGCTTGTCTACAATATGGCCGAGTCAGAGACAAGCGAGTCATGTGCGCCTTCGAGGGCTTCTTTGCTTACTGTTCCCTCCCCATCAGGGGGCACGGGGCAGACCGAGGAAAGTATCAGTGACAGGCATGCCAGGATCACACAATACCTGGAAGCCAATGTGAAAAATGGCAAGATCAGCCAGGCTGCGATCTTGACGTTAAAAAATGAACTCGCCTCCTGGGCTATTGCTCATGCGAAGCTTGAGGGGCGGGTTGAAGAACTGCAGAAAGAGAATGAAAGGCTGCGCAAGCAGCCAATAAAGTCATGGGCCAATGTAGTCGCTCAAACGACACCTAAGAGCCAAACTACTAGAGATACAATTGTAAAAGTATCACAAAGACCAGATACTGCTGTCTTTTTGCGACCATTACCCGGTCAAGACACAAAAAAAGTGCAGGAGATATTCACAACAACGATCAATCCTGTAAAGGATAAAATTAAAGTCAACAAAGTAAAAGCCACAAAGAATGTTGTGATAGTTGATGTGGCAACAGTAGATGACCGAAACAAAATACTCAACAACCAAAAACTGTGCAAAGCCGTTAAATGTGAACCCCCGAAAAAGAGAAATCCGCTTGTAATTATGTACGACATTCCGGTCACATTTGAAAATAATGAACTTCAAGAAACAATTCGTAATCAAAATTTTGACGATATAAGTGCTGAGGACTTCAAAAATGAATTTAAACTTAAATTCAAAACAGGGCCAAGAGACAAAGACGTTGTGCATCACGTAGCAGAAGTTTCTGGCCAGATGTGGAAAAAATTAACCTCAATGGGTAAGATTTACATTGGCTTCCACGCCATAAATGTGCGGGACTTCTTGGTGGTACCTCGCTGCCATAATTGCGGAGATCTTGATCATGTACACAAGTACTGTGAGAGGAAGTCGGCTTGCTCCAGGTGTGGAGAAGAAAATCACATCAGGAAAAACTGCAAAAATCCGGCAATTTGTATCCCATGTATAAAGAGAGGCAAAAAGACTTGCAATGCCTCCGGTCGTAACTGCCCGACGTACAGGATGCTTGAGCAGAGGCTAATATCAAGAACTGATTATGGCTGAGCCAAATACAGCACCCAGGATGCCTAAAAGAAAATCCCCATGCAAGAGGAGAAGGGATGCGGCAAGGGCAGCCCTGTTCAAACAATTTCTTGCAGCACTTGCAGAAGGAAGTGATGGTAGAAAGAAAATGAAAGATGCGTGCGTCCAAACGGACTCTCAAGAACAAGTGGCAGCCCCCTCTCCCTACTGCTGGGGATCGCAAGCGCCAGGAAATCAGGCAACTCGCGACAGGCGTCCTGTAACGGTGGGCCGACCGGCATTCGTTCAAGGGAGTCCTGTGCTAGAACTGCCGGTGCAGGTCAATACAGTTACCAGTACAAATACACAAATAAATAGCACCAATGTGAATACTGACTCGAGACAACCAAAAGCTGTGAGAACAGTGGTTGATCCGGTCAGAATATATCCCAATCTCGAGCATTCCCTACAATTATCCCGCCTGGAGGAGCCGGCTGTCCTAACCACCGCACTGCGACATCTAGTGCGGGTAGGACATAGATACGGGCGCAAGGTCACCTTCTCGGCCATGGAGGCTGTAGACAGGGTACAACTAAAGACAATGAATCTCCCCACTGACTTCGGCGCCCTGCGTGACCTAGTAAGAAAGGTGTTTGAGAGAAGAAATGAAACCTTTAATTTAGAGGAAATATATAATCAGTCTGTCCTATCCAATGGGAGAATAGCTTACAACTGGACAAAAACCTTCCCAGAATCATATGTGCACACATATTTCCCATAGTTACAGAAATAAAGATAGGACAGCTAAACGCACACAATAGTAGACTGGTCATGCAGGAACTTCGGAGAGTGGTGGAGGAGAGGAGTCTTGACGTGCTCTGTTTGCAGGAGCCATACTCTCTTGCGGGGAACATAGCCTACGCTGCCATGAGCTGGCAAGTAGTAAGTTTTGGAGACGATCCGAAAGCCACCATCATAATAATCAACAAGGCACTGAGGGCAACAGTGCTCTCACACCTCTCGGACGACCACTGCAATGTTATTGAACTGCAGTCACCAAATGGCGTCATATATTTAATAAATATGTACTTTCAGTACGGTACAGAAATTGACCTGTACCTTGACCAACTTACGCAGGTGGCAACGGTGCTGAGGGGCAGAAAGGCAGTTGTGGTGGCGGACGTGAACGCCAAATCCCCCCTATGGCACAGTGGCACTCGAGATGAAAGGGGAAGCAAGCTGGAAGAGACTATTATGTCTCTGCAACTCCTCATTGCCAACAGACCTGGAAACCCCCCCACCTACACAGGAGGGGGAGGGAATGGAACCAATATTGACATCACAATGATGACAGCCAATATCGCTGCCAATATACAAAACTGGACTGTTACTGACGGGGACACTACCAGCGATCACAACCTGATCACATTCACAATCACAGATCAGGAGCGCCACTGGGACATAGGGTGGGAAGTACAACTAAATTATAACAGGACCAATTGGGAGCGTCTCGCAGGAGAGTTTGACCCTCCGACATGGCCGGAAGATGACGATGACGTCAACAAACACGCCGAAGAACTGGTGGGCGCTCTCACCAGGGCGGTAAAGGCTGCTGTACCAACCAGGAGGAGAGCCGTTGCGGCTTCTCCATCACCATGGTCTGCGGAACTAGGGCAGATGCGTCAGTCTGTCAGGAGGGCGAGGAGGTATTACCAGCGAAGTGTCGTCTGGGAAGAAAAACAAAGATGGCTACAAACATATAGGGAAGCCAAAGAGCAGTTTCAGAAAGAACTGCGAACAGTCAGGCTGGAAAGCTGGAAAAAATATGTGCACAGCCAATTGGCTATTGATCCCTGGGGCACTCCTTACAAAATAGTAAGGGAAAAAATCAGGTCGCCAATGGTGCTTTCCACAATCAGGGATGGAAATCGGATGACTGGGTCTTGGCAGGAAACTGCTGAGGTCCTTCTCCACCAACTCCTCCCTGATGATGAAGAGGAAGAGGACACAGAAGAACAACGCCTAATTAGGCAGGCTCTGCAAGCAGACTATGAGAATAACATCATGGTGTACCCTTTCTCTGAAGAAGAAGTTGCAGCCCACATTAAATCGCTAAAGAAAGGAAAGGCCCCAGGACCAGACGGCATCATCGCGGAGGTGGTGCAGTACCTCGCTCCTCAACTAGTGACACCTTTAGCAAGAATTTACAATGAGGCCCTGCGCCTTAGAACATTCCCTAAAATCTGGAAGCAGGCCAACGTTGTAATCATCAAAAAGGGGCAAGACAAAGACCCTAAAGAAGCAAAATCTTACAGACCCATTTGTCTGTTGGACCTGTTGGGCAAACTGCTGGAGAAGTTACTGGCTGACAGACTGACAGCACACCGAGTGCTGTGCGGGATGAGTGACAGGCAATTCGGTTTTCGGCAGGGGCGATCTGCGTGTGACGCAATTGCCCTCGCATCCGAGGTCTGTGGGTCGTCTCCGCACAAGTACATAGTTGGCATCATGGTGGATATCAGTGGCGCCTTTGACAACCTGTGGTGGCCTTCGCTCTTCTCCTGCCTGCGGGAGAAGGAGTGTCCAGGGCCGCTATACGGCTGTCTCAGGAGCTATTGTATGGAAAGAGAGGTCTGGCTATCGTCCCCTAGCGAGCGAATAGGCAAGAAGGTCACGAAGGGGTGTCCACAGGGCTCTGTCCTGGGGCCACTCTTTTGGGACATAAATATGGAGCCTCTTCTGGAGAGCTTGGAAAACAGTGTGGATGTGCTAGAGGCGATAGCTTACGCTGACGACCTCCTTCTGCTGGTTGGCGGCCGAAGTCGCGAGGACCTCGAACCCAAAATCAATAGGACATTATCAATTCTCACGCAGTGGTGCCAGAACACGAAAATGACCATTGCGCCTAACAAGTCTACATACCTATTACTGAAAGGCCAATTGGCCAGAAATCCAACAGTAAGAATCGAGGGCTCACCAGTGATTCGGCGTCGTGAGGCCCGGTATTTAGGGGTTATAATCGATGAAAGGTGGAATTTCGCCAAACATATAGAATCAGCAACACAAAAATCACTCGAAGCTCTAAACAACTTAATCACAATAGGACACAGTAGATTTCATCTCCCACCAGAACTCATTAAGCTATATCACAATACCATTCTTGTCTCTATCATGGGTTACGGCTCCGGAGTGTGGGCACACAGGCTCACGAGGGTTGTGCCCGCTATGTCTGTGAGGAGGGTGCAACGCAACATGCTTTTGCGCTCCATCGGAGCGTACAGAACATCTCCGGGAGGGGCACTACTAGTACTTATGGGGGCGTGTCCCCTGGATATCAAAATCCGGGAACAGGCAGCCTGGTACTGGGTTAAAAGGGGAGACATAGATAAGACTGAAAGTATCTTGGGAGTGCGGGTGGGGGACAAGTTTGCCATTAAGAGGAGAGGAGAAGAGTTATGGCAAGAACTCTGGGATGCTGACACAACAGGCCGAAGGACTTACCAGCTGCTCCCAAATATTAAAGAACGTTTCCAACTATCGCATTTCCAGCCAAGTAAGGGACTGTTGCACTTCCTCACAGGACATGGACCGTATCCGGCATATCTATGCCGATTCGGGAAAAGGGCTACCCCCTCGTGTGACTGCGGAGCTGAATGGGGTACTCCGGACCACGTGATCTATGAGTGCCCCATCTTCGATGATGTAGCCAGTGACCTAAGAAACCAGTTGCCTCACAACAATACGTATCAGTTAATCAGAGATCCCACCACATTCAACATAGTAAACCGCCTTGCCAGCGAGGTATCAGCAAAGGTCCTGCGGGAATATTTAAGGGAAAACACTTGAACAACCGGACATGACATGACTGAAGGCGACCCATCCCATTCCGCCGGGGCGTGGACTGGCCAATCGCCGTGACGGTAGGAATCCGCCACGCTCCGGAACAGGGGGAGGGAGCGCCAACACCCGGATTCGACATTTGCGCACCGATCATGACTTAGCAATAGTTAGACCTTAAGTATATAGTAGACAGAAAATCTTAACAGAACCTGCAGCGATCTTCAAAAGGCCAGCCCAGTGCCAGGGGCATGCTCACTGGGATTAGCTCAGTGGGCACGGCCACACAGTAGGTTTATACAAACATCTGGCACGCCTGTAACGCTGCAGGAGGTAGTTCCTAGATTAGTTAGCAAGAGTAAAAGTAGATCTTACCCAACAAAGAAACTAACTCTCAGTTCCTGTAGCAAGTAAGTTACTAACACTAGAATAGAAGTATAAATGCTGCTAATATTCAATAAAAATGTAATGTAGAGAATTAAGACCCACTAATGTATTAGGTGGTGGGTTAATATGTAAGAAATAATTTAATGGAATAAAGAATTTTTTTTTTTTTTTTTTTTTTTTTTTTAAAAAAAAAAAAAAAAAAAAAAAAAAAAAAAAAAAACAGAGTCCCGACCAGAGATGGAAGGGACGCTTTTATTAGATCAAAACCAATCGGTC